>NC_088920.1:21110000-21410000 GCF_038396675.1 Hydra vulgaris
ATATATATATTTATATATATATATATATATATATATATATATATATATATATATATGTTTATATATACTTATTCGTTTAAGGAGTATTTAAAGGATGAACCCATTAAGACCATTCTCTCAGGAATTATAGTATGGAATATTAGAAAAACGTTATTTGATGTATTTTTTAACTTACGATAATCATTTACTATATGTTAGTAATGACGATTTAATTCTTTTGTTCTTATTAAGTAAAAACTAATGTTAATATTCTTATTAATTTAATATTAGTTTTAATAATAATTTAAATTAGAAAGAATAGTTAGCAAAATGTATTATTTTAATTTAGTTAAAAATAATAGTGTTCTAACTTGATTGGTTACACAGATAAAAATGTTGCGATAAAGCGTAAAAAGAATTCTTTAAACGTTTTTGTTTTAATAATAATAACATTTTAGTGATATTTTTTTTTTTTATTAATTCTAAATAAGTGTTTTAATAAATAAATTACGTATGAACGAGAATTTCATTTTTCAAAAACTTTTTAGAAAAACGCATAGATTCAAGTAAGATCGTACACGGTTTGCATGGATCCTGATAATGCCAACCTAGCTGACCTAAGAACACCACTTATATGGGATGATGGCGTACGCTTCAAAGTACCCTATGTTGCAAATTTTGAAATCATTTAATTTTTGTGTTCAAGTTAAGTGAAACTTTGACTTTATAGTGTGACAATAAAAACACCTGTAGAATGAGAAACTGAGCAGCCGTGGCACAGTGGTAGCGCTACTTGCTGAGCAGCCGTAGCTGCTTAGCAAGTGGCAGCCTTTGCTACTCAGCATATGGCAGCCTTTGCTACTCAGCAAGTGGCAGCCTTTGCTACTCAGCAAGTGCCAACCTGAGCATATGGAGCGCACAAACGAAGGATCTGTGGTTCAATCCAAACCTCTGGGCAATTTATGTGATATTGGTTAGGAAGGAGGCGTGAACTTCTCATCCGCGGTGGTCTGTGATAAGGCCATGATTACTTTTTGGGGCACCTAAAAAAAAATAAAAAAATAAAAAAAGAGCCACTACATTTAAATTTGATAAAAATTGGTGCAAATGTAGCATATGGCCACACCAAATCCTATATAAAATTTTATTCGGAATTTTTTTCTAGTTCAGAATTTATGGCAGTTTGAGTTTATATTTTGTTAGATTTTTTCTAGACCTCAAAGCTTTGCTTCTTATTGTGATATTCGATCACAATTTTTAAAATAAAGGTTTCATAAGTGTCTACTACGTAATATCAACAATGTTTGTTATAACTGTTTTATTGCCACATATACTATTTAGATTCTATAGACAAATAAATTGTTTTGCTATTTGATGCGTGGTTTGATTTGGTTTATGCATAGCATATATATCTCAACATTTCCTAATTTATAAACTATTGGCTAAATACAAAAAAAAAAGTGCAAAAAAAAGTGCAAATTCCGGCAAAAGGACAATCAGTTGGTAAAAAAAAATTCTGTTCTCATTTATTGGCCCTTAAAACCTTTTTTTTAAACCAATTAATCGTTAATCAAAAATTTCTCAAAATGATTAATTACAATACCCTTAGTCGTTAGTGTGATAACTTTAAAAATTACGTTAAAGGAGTTTCTTGAAGAAATTGTTTCCATAATTGAAAACTTGCGATCACACCATTTTATTTCAAAGGCGCAGTCCTTATTCCTTCGAATTCTGAAAGAAAACCTTCAACAAAACTAAATTACTATTTTGCTTGATATTGCAGAAAACTAATAAAGTTGCTTCCTTATGGTTTGGATTCGTTTTTCATTTGGATTCATAACTCAATTCAATGTTAAAAAACTTGTTGAAAATATTTTTTTGTTAATTAACTGTTTATTATTTTTTTAGTTATATATAGCTTTTAACCTTTGTAGAGAAAATGAATTTAATAATAAAATAACTGACTTGAAAAAGATAATAAAGCTAAAAAGATATTTGTTAAAGTTTAAATAAATTTTTTTATCAGCGTCAATTACGATTTTTAATTTTAACGTCAATTACGATTTTTAATTTTAACTCAACTACGATTTTTAATTTTAACGATAGCAAAAGCAACCACGCCTAATTACTCTATCCTTACTTCCGACACAAGGCGGTTTTATTTTTATATATAACTGTTATACATATTTTTATTATTAGAAATGTGTCAATAAGACTACATTTTCATTTAAAATATTTCACATATATTGAATATATTTTAACTCATTATAAATTATTATGCTTTTTTTAGTGTAAGAATACCGACCTATTTACATGTAAATATTTTTGAAAGACTTATATTCGTAATAAGCTGGTGGCTCTACACTTTGGTCACCCTATATGATAGTATCTTAACAAACGTTACTTAAAATATTCATATTAAAACATAGCTAGCCAAAATAAACCAATCAAAAAATGGCAAATTCGTAAACTTCAAAACTGTACCAAGTTTGGCGTTAAACTTTACCAAGTTTGGCGTGCGTGGTGTACAGGTCCGCTCAAGACCTTTTTGGAAATAATAAATGCTTGATTTTTAGGTAAAAATTTTACAATTCCCTAAAAAAGTTTCAGATTTGATTTGTTGTTTTGAAAGTTTATTGTGTTTTTTATTTTTATTTTATGTAAAGTGCTATATAAATAATAAAAAAAATATGGATATAAAATAATGTTAAGAAAAAAAGTCTAGTACTAAAGCTAAAGTTTTTTTTGAGTCTTTTTAAATATGTAATGATGAATATGCATATTATGAACATTCAGTGCTGGAAATCTTATAGGGATGTTTCTAATGTATTAAATATTATTATTAGAATGTTTTCTAAAATCTATGTTAATACACTATGACAATATATTATTAAACTGCTTTGTTGTACCATAGTCTTATTCAAAACTGAGATTTTCTACAAATAGATAATATTTATAGGCATAAAGCTGTTGGCGGGGACTTGGGTATCCACCCATTGGTAATTGCCCGGGAAGCATTTTCAACTGACTGGTACCTGTCATTTAATAAGTTCAAAATTCATTTCATAAATTTTTTAAGCTGAAAATTATTTTAAAACAATTTGAAAGTTATTTGAGATTTTTATTTAGAAACCCACTTATGTACAATGTTAAGTACAATAAACCTCATGCTATGTACATTATTTTTCTTTATGTACATCGGAACTCCTCCAACTCATTTGTAAACATATCTCTGGGGCAAAACTTTTTTACAACTCGGAAGACGGAAAGTACTACGGCAACTACCTTAATCCTGATAAAGAAATAATACGACCAGGAAGTTAAGTCTTCAAGAACCAAATAAGAGAAGGCGCAGGTGGTTGACTTTACAATTGGCATTTGGAACAGTGATCAAAACATTGTGTATATGTGTGTATATGCAAATTTGGCAAAGACGGGATGGCAGTCAATCCGATTGGAACACGAGCTTTGTCATATTGTCTCAAAAAACACACTTTATTAATTCCTAACATGGATGCTAACTATTTTAAGTGCTTTGTTGTAGCAGTAAAAAACAAGCCGTCGATACGTTTCGCGTGCTGATCATTTTGTGCTCTAATAAATTTACTGATACCGTTGATATATGACGCTGGCCTTCAAGAGCTGATCTGCGTGTTGATAAGAGACGAAGGTAAAGCCCACTTATACTGATTGTGAAGCCATCCATTTTTAACTGTTCAGCTAGTTGGTCCATCGTTTTGATGCTTCTATAATACAGAAGCATGAAAAAGTTAGAATCTGTATACATCACTATTTCGTTTTTCATGAGATGTGGATCTAGACATAGCAATGTTCGCAATAGTTTTAAGTAGTAAAGGCTAATTTTGTTTAAATATTGCCTACTAGGCTTGTCTCTGACATTCGGAGCTAAGCGTAGTTTAAAACGAAGATTTGAATTTTTTTTTCTTGCTTCAGTTCTCCTGCTTTTTTTGATCTTTTCTGGTTAGCTTTCTTTTTATTGAACTGTTGTTCTAAATTTTCTTTGTTTTTTTTCTTTCCTTTAATGTATTAAATGTAAAAATATAGTACATTTTATTAAATATTTTTTGTGACGTCACACTTCTTCGGCTCCCTTCCCTCCCTCTAGTCACAGATCGTCACAAATGTCTTGTCTCCCTCCCTACCCTTGATGCGTGAAGTCGTATATGGACAGCCCCTCAATGCTATTTATAGACAGCCAGCTGGTAGTTTTCAAGCATTCAAAACTTTTCTGCGCATATTTTTAAACAAAAAAATATATTGCGGTAACATAACTACGTAGTTAGAGACATAACATTGACTTACTCAACTATGCTATAAATAGTAATGCAAAATCTCTTATTGATACTCTTCTCGAATATAATCTTATCCCAACTATAAACAATGCAACAAGAGTTACTAAAATAGCATCAACATTACCAATAATCAACATTTTCTCGAGAGCCGTTATAAAACGGCTATAATCAAGACTGACTTCACTGATCATTTCTCTATATTTTTATTACTGATAGCGTTACTCCTAAGATTATTACCCTCGAATCAACAGTATTCATGAGACAAATCAATGAAAGTTCAATAAGCCAATTAAAAAAATTATTAAATGAATCCGTCGATTGGAATCTTACTTTACAACCTCATTGTTTAATTAATGTTTATGATTTATTTCTGAACCAGTTTTGTAAAATATGAGAAAAGGCATTTCTTTTAAAAGTAAAAGTAATAAAGTCATTTTTATCCCTATGGATGACCAAAGGACTAATGAACTCAGCTAGGAAAAAACAAAAATTGAGTAAAAAATATTTAAAACTTAAAACTTATAAAAATGAAATTAATTACAAAAACTATAAATTATTTAAAAAAATTTAAAACGATCAAAATTAATGTGAATGTAATTCAATCTGTTATTAATATTACCAAACTCTCATTATTCCTTATTTTAAATCTCTCACTTAAATCAGGTCATATTTCTGACAATTTAAAATTTGCAAAAATAATACCTATTTACAAATCTGGCAACGAGACTAATATTTCAAACCACAGACCTATTTCAGTGTTGCCCTGCTTTTCCTTGCTAAACTAATTGAACGCATTATGAACAATTGACTTTATAAATATTTAACTGAAAATAAGATTTTATACTGTAATAAATATGGTTTTAAATATCAGCCCTAATTGCTTATTTATATAGGATTATTTTTAACAAAAATTTAACGCAATTCTTAGTGATTAAAAACCTTCACGATAATCTTACTTTTATATTATTTTATTTTTTATTTTTAAATTATTCCGCTGGAAGAGTGTTTGCAAAAATTTATTTTTAAGCTGAAGTTTTGTAGGTACTTATGCTGTTTTATTTTATCACTTATTCCTAATGTAAATACGTTTGAAAACAAAATTGTAACGGGGCTCGGTTATAAAACAAGTCTGTCTCTTCTTCCTGCTCCGGCCAGGGTTTTTTGTTATTGTACTTTCTTTTTTGTAATTTTTAACAAACGACAAAATGAAAAAAAAAAGAAACTTTTAGAAATTCCCACGGTGCCTTTGGCTGGAATAAAAACAATTGAATTTTAAACAGAAAAAAAGCTTGATTTTCGAGAATGTTTAATTACCTGAAAACTTCTCCTTTATTATTACTCATTATGTTACTGTTATATTGTCCTTGGTAACTTTCATAATTTTAAAATTTTGATGAAAACGCTCACCTTGCTCCTTGCTTACAACTTTAAAATTTTCTGGAAAAATGTGAAGGTGACTGTGAATGAAGTGAACTTAAACATTCATGTTGTACCGAAGTTTTTAATAAGTGATAAGCAGCTTTTCAATCTTACCTTCATATTTTTCAGATTTAGATACAATGCAATGGAACTTTATGGGTCAAAATAATCAGGTTTCAAGCAGAAAAAAAAGACATTTTTCTGTTTTTTTATAATCACAAAATTCCAGGACTGTCTAATTAGAAAGTTTCAATATTTTCTTAATATCAATCCAGAGATTTTTTATAAGATCGAACGCAATAAGATTAAAGCGAAATGAAAAAGTATATAAAAATAACAATTTATGCGAATTAATAAAATAATTTTTAATTTGCATAAAATTACAGAAAGTAATTGTATTTTCACTAGTACAATAAAAATGTTATCGAAAGAGTTTGATTATAAAAAAAAAAGTGAAAATCTTAAGGTGGTGCTACCCAATTAAAAACATCAAAAGACAACAAAAATTTTTTTTTCCAATTTTAACAGTTTGAACACACTGGATCACGAGTACCAGATTTTTCTTCTTTAAAAATTAGTCTTTAAATTAGTATTCAAAGACAAAAAAGTAATTTTAGAATCTTTAGCAACGGCCTTAGCAACCGTGTTTATTTTTATGTTTTAGCCCTCATTTAAAGTCTAGTTCTATAAATATAAGTTCATAAATGACTTATTTTGTGATGCTCTTTGTTTCCACGAAGAGAAAAGTCAAAAACTTAAACAACCTTTTATAAGTCATTAACTTAAACAACCTTTATAAGTCATTAACTTAAACAACCTTTTATAAGTCATTAACTTAAACAACCTTTTGATGTGATTAGTTTTCCAAGCATTTTGATAATTGTTCGTCGTAATATACTTTCAAGTATTTTGGTAATATACTTCTTAAATATCAAGATATTTTTATAGTTTAATAATAATAATGGCAAATAAAATAAAAAAACGACAACAGAATAAAAAAAAGAAAGTTTCAAGGTAAGTTTCACACTAAAAAGGTTGTATCAGAATTTTGTCTAACTGGTGACACGAGTGTTGTAAAGAAAGTTCAAGTCATGAATAAAAATAAACACAAATATTATGATTTAAACAACTTTTTCCTTAAAGTGCATTTTAAACACCTAAAAAAATTTTTGAAAAAAATTTTTGTCTACCTCTTTAAAATTCTTTTGTCAAATTTGTACAAGCAAGCTGAAAATATCAGACAATATTTTGCTGCGTAAAAGATTTTCTTTGTCTTTAAAAGTTAAATGTACTCATTGTAATAACATTGATAGTATTTATACATCTCCTGTAGTAAACAATGAAAAGTGTGGAAATAAACCTCATAGAGTCATCATTTGCCGTCTAATGGAATAGGATGTGGCAGAGAATCAATGATACGCTTTGCAATTGTTATGAACATGCCACCATGCTTTTGCTTCAGAAGAATGACGTTACTTATTTTGTACTAAAAGCAAAAGTAGTTGCTGCAAGTGGCAGTCTGATAAAGTAACTAATTTTAAAACATACAAAAGTAAAGTAAATTTACCAGAAGTTATAATAAGCAGATAAAAACCATAATTTCAAGACTTGTCCAAAGCGGAGCATCTTGAAAAGTGTTTGCATGGCTTGACTCGAAATTGTAACGAGTCATTCAATCAATTAATTTGAAATAGTTGATGTTTTTAAATTGCTAGACATGTTGCCAGGATACTATTTCAATCTTTAGTGTACAGAAATTTGATAAAAATATCAAACTAAAGTCAAGTGGAAGAACTAATGTTATTAATGTTGATAAAATGTTGTTATGACAAAGAGCAAGAGATTGAAGGTGGTCAATCGTATTGACTTGGCCAGTTTTGATGTTTTTAATGATTAATTTTTTTAGTGAACAACTCTTTTTATTTTAAAAGTTGTTTTTCTCAGTTTTCTACATTTCGAATATTTCTAAATGCTAGAACACGAATATCTCTTAACTCTTTTTATTTGAAGTTTTCACAGTTTCATTTATTGATATTGATGAGAGCTGGTAGAAGAACAAATAAAAAATATTTTTTATTTTAGTCTGAATCTGCTATTTTACATACTCTGTTGACCATTTCTTATGTCCGTTGCAGCCCTTTATCTGCCCATTTAGTATGGCCTAATATTTTTTAAAAACTTTACTAAGCGTCTAAATATGCTAAAAAGATTTGAAGCTTAAATCTCAAATATTACTCAAGTTATTAACGTTCTTGTAACTGCGCGTTTTTTGCCTTTTTTATGCTGACTCAGCATCTTTTAACATAATTTTGTTTTTATTATGTTTTTTATATTCAGCTTGTGAACTACTATCTAAAAAAGTTTTTAATTTAAAAAAAAATATCAAATTTTAAAAAACAAAATATGTTAGGTTGTTCTTCCTTAAATCATATCATGTTGGTTAGCATATACACAATTTTAAAAATTTAATTCGCTATTTTCTTCAAAAATTTAATACAATATCTTCTTTAAAAATTCAATACACTATCTTCTTTAAAAATTTAATACACTATCTTCTTTAAAAATTTTATACACTATCTTCTTTAAAAACTTAATACTCTATTTTCTTTAAAATTCAACACACTATCTTCTTTATAAATTTAATACACTATCTTCTTTGTAAATTTAATACACTATCTTCTTTAAAAATTTAATACACTATCTTTTTTATAAATTTAATACACTATCTTCTTTAAAAATATAATACACTATCTTTTTTATAAATTTAATACACTATCTTCTTTAAAAATATAATACACTATCTTCTTTATAAATTTTATACAGTATCTTCTTTAAAAATTTAATACACTATCTTCTTTAACAATTTAATACACTATCCTCTGTATAAATTTAATACACTATCGTCTTTAAAAATTCTTAAAAAAAGAGAATAATAAACAGTAAATTAACATTAATATTTTTATAACTTGTTTGCAAATCTTACGATACTTGTTGCGATACCTACGATACCAAATAACAATATAAAAAAAATTTGAAAAGCACTTTCTTTTTTAAACGGCAAATGAAATTGCATCTTCCTAATTTCTGACATTTAATTATACTTATATATTTAATTATGTTAGTATGTTTGTATGTGTGTGTGTGTTTATGCGTATATGTTAATGTGAGTATGTATGTATGAGTTTTTATTCTTCATTTGTATTGTATTTTTCAGAAAAAATATTTTATTGTAAATTTACTAAAGCCATGTGGGCTTTAAATGTTATTGTGAGGGTCGTCCATAAAGTAATTACGCTTTTTTTTTGCTTACACATCCCTCTCCCCCTACCTGCACCACATTTTGCGATACGTATTTTTGAGTACCCTCTACCTTCCTAAAAATACATATGCTTTTAACCTACCAACACAACATTTTATGACAACTTTTTTTAATTAAGTGTCTCCATACCTTAATAATTGACCTAGTGCTATCCCCCTTTCCCATCTCCCCCTCCCCCTTCTCATATACGCCATTTGCAGACTCCTTCATAAAAGTTTCATTGTTATTTTATTATTTAGTTTTATATGAACGGTGAAGTATACATATATATAAAAAAGAAACCCACAAAACGGACAAGTATCAAATTTTTAAAAAAACCAATGTTTTGAAGTTTTCAATACATTCTAATAATAATATATAATATTTCGTTTTATATAATACTTATATATTGAACAAATTTAGTCATTTTCTATTGAGTCATTTTTTTGAATATAATATTTCAATATTGATACAAAAAAGGACTTTCAAAAACGCAAAAGTAATAATTTAGAAAATTTTTTTTAAAACAATGAAGAGAGCTCAGGTTTTTTTTTTTTTTTTTATGTTTTTAAGTGTTATTTGACATTAAATTTTTTTTTTTTTTTGTTTTCTAAATTTTCTGCAAAATTAAAATAAAAACTTTAAATTTGTTCTGCTAATCTTTCGACACTTAAAGATTCTAAAGTAAAATACTTTCTGCTAATAATCATACATATGAGTAAAGTGGCAGTAGAAGATAAAAAAGTTTAGTAAACTGAAGAACAATTGTTTAGTAAACTTGAAGATTGTAAAAAACTCTCTCCATTCGACCATGGGCCATGATTGCGTTACTGACCTTTTGGTTATTTCGATTGAAGAACACTTGATTAAAAAGGTGAGCTACGTTGATGATATCGATGGTAAGGCGGCCAGAAAAGCTCATTTTATTTTTAAACCCCTTATTCACCTTTCTCAAAGATTTTGTTGATCGACTTTTTGTTTATTTGTTTTAAAACAAATATTTTGATTTGTATGTCAGTTTTGATTAATTTATACAGAGAATTAGTAACACAGGAATGAAATGTACTATATCAAAAATTGATAATTTATGCGTTCACAAAATCTAAAGTTTTTTAATTTCTTGGTTTAAAACAAGGGCGCCGTTCTCTACTTTTGACCCAGGGGCCTTTGGCGCTCTAAAAGACCCTGCTAGTTTGCACTAACTTCAGCTTGCACCTATGCAAGTTTTTGCAGCTCTATCGCATTTATTCCAGTTCGCCCGAATGAAGTTCAAAAAACACTTATTGAGCCTCCCGAGTTAAAAATACCCATTTTAAAAAAACCTTTTTGTATATCGTTATTAAGGATATCCTTTTTTTGTTTTTTTTGTTTTTTTATTTCTTCATAATAACTATTACAATAAAATAAATGAAAGAAAAAGTATATAAATAAAAAACTGAAAATTTTGTTGCATATAAATTAAGTACGCGGAGACTTGCAGAAGATGATCTTGTCATCAAGAACCGCGTACAATCATTACGTGTTATAACAATTTTATAATGTGTATAAAATAAATAAGGCAATCAATTAAAGTTTATAAAATGAAAGTTAGAGGTAAAAATTAACGTTTTATATAAATACTTAAAATACAAGACTTGATAGGTATAAAATGTATAGATTAAATTAACATGATACACAAAAATAAAATTAATAAAACAAAGTTTAAATATACAAGTATATAGTCAAATAAATATTTTTTATCTAAGAATTTGTAAAAACATTATAAATAAATCAAAACAACTAAATTTAAAAATATATAAGTATGTTTTCAATAGAGAGAATAAAATGTTTAATTTTCTTTTAAATGCGAAAAAGTTCCAGTCGTGAGAAGAATCAAAATGTTTCAAAACTATATTGTTCCATAAAAACGCCCCTCGAAAAGAAATACAAAACTTGCCTAAATTGGTTTTGAAAACTGGTTGAAAAAGGAAATTATCATTTCTTAAATTTTATTTATTTTTTTCTTTAAAGGAATATAAATTGTGAAAAGAAACCGGAGCAGTACGAGTTTTACATTTAAACATAAAACACAGTACATTAAAAATGTTTAGTTGAAATATATTTAAAATATTGATTTCAATAAAAAGAGGCTTAGGATGTGAAAAACGGTCTTTAAAATCAATAAGACTTGCAGCATGTTTCTGATGAAGAGGTTCTAATTTACTTTTATTAACACTACTTAAGCCGCATTCGCATAGTTTCTGTGGCAATAAAGAGTGGTAGAGTTGAGTTAAAATATCTTTATTTTAACATGCTTCTTGCTTTATATAATATACCTATACTTTTCGATATATTTTTTCCATTTGAGGTTTTCATTAATTGATACTCCTAAGAAGTTTGTACATATTGCTCTCTTTATTAGAACGCCATCAATAAGAAGAGGAGGAAGCTCGATTGGAAGTAGACGTTTTTTAGAGTTTTTTCAATATTCAAAGAAAGTTTATTTGATTTAAACCATTGAGATACTTCATTAATTCATTGCCCATACGAGAAAATAGTGTCGTTATGTCGTTTTGAGATAAAAAAAGTTTTTGTCATCAGCAAACATAACTGCCATCAAATTGGTTGCTTCAAAGAGGTCGTATATGCAAATGAGAAAAAAAAGAGGTCCTAGTACATATACTTGAAGATTCCGCAAGTTATTTCGAATAATTGAGATCGCGATGATTAGTCTTTGTACTAGCTTAAGAAAATTTTCCTTTTTAACGAAATTTTGATCAAATAAATAAAAATAGGTAAAGTCAAAATATTATTTGTTTTAATTTCTTCTTTTGACTTATGACTTGGAAAAAAAATTGTCTACAAAAATAAACATTTCAGAAATAAATAGTAAACGTGATACAAATAATAAACTTTAGTCTTGCGGGACTCCATTATTAACATCATAATAAATTAATTATAATAAATTATTTGTTGCACAAAATAATTTCAATTTTAACTTATTCTTAAAAATGTGAATGTGAAATTTTTTCCTATTGAATGCTACAATTAATTTAAAATTAAAAGATTCCATAATATTTTCGTTTTTTGAAAAGGATTTTAAGGTCAATCATATCAAACGCTTTTGATAAGTCAATAAAAATGCCTAAAGTAAATTTGGACTTTTTTAATTAATCTGTTATAAATTGAGTTATTTTTAGTATAGCGCGCTCAGTAGAGTTATTTTCCTTAAACCCATATTGATTTTTATATAATATAATATTTTGAGACAGATGTTGGAAAATTTAATTATAAAGAATTCTCTCTAAAATTTTAGAAAAAACAGAGAGAACAGAGATAGGACGGTAATTACTGACATACAACAACTCTCCTACTTTAAATATTGGTGTAACTTTTGCTATTTTCAACTGATCAGGAAATATTCCTTGATCAGTTGAACATTTAAAGACTTTATTTAGAACATTTTTTAAGGTTTCATATTGAGTTAATAACGTTTCCGCTAATATCATCATGACCTATTTCATTGTTTGACTTGAGCATTTTAAATGCTTTATCAAACTTATCAAAAGATAATTCAAAAGAATCTTGACAAGACACTAAAGGAAAATTAAAATTATTAATGTTTTTTGTTTCGGTTTGAATATTTTTAGCTAAATTTTTTCCAACTGAAATAAAAAATGTGTTCATTTTATCAGCTATCACTCTCGGATCAAATCATTAATTTTAATGGCATTTGGTAAAGAGTCTATTTTAGATTTCTTACTACCTGGAATTTCTCTTAAAAGTTCCCATGTGTGTTTTGAATTTTGTTTATGTTTTTCTAATAAATTTATGTAATAATTTTTTTTAACATTAATCTTTGGACTTTAAATTTTTTAACATAAGTCTTGTAAATTGTTTTATTTTCGAATGATTTTGCTTTTAAATATTCGATATCCAATTTTTGCTTGATTTTAGAACATTTTATGAAATCTTTCGTAATCCATTGCAATGTTATATATATATATATATATATATATATATATATATATATATATATATATATATATATATATATATATATATATATATATATATATATATATATATAAAATATTTTAAATCAAATTCAAATCAAATCAAATCAAATTAAATGTATTCTGAAATAGATTTTACATTTCATGGAATATTTACATATAGTACAAGTACTAATTTTAAGTAAACACCATAATAAGAAACTAAAACACCAAACTAAAAAACAAAAAACACAAAAAAACACACAAAAAAAAAAAACTAAAACAGTACAATACTTAAACGAAAAACTTTTGGAATAATAATTAAGTAAGAAGTTTGATAATTTAGGACATAATTTAAATTTCTTTTATACATCTATAGAATAAAGACTTTTATATACCTAATTAAAATATAGCAAAAAAAGAGAAGTAGATTATAATAATATACTTTATATTAATATTTTATATTTCGGAAAATTAATATCGTATACTTCAAAAAATGTTTATAAAAACGTCATCACTTAGCGTCATGAGAATCATTATTGTGATTCCAATGAAGTAAAGATAATTGTTCCTTGAATGCAATAAAATTCGTTTCTGTAAAAAATCGTTTAATAAGATATTTATTTTGATGGAGCAGTTTTACGTTTTCTACGTTTATAGAAAAAAAAATTGGAAAGTGATCTGAGACGTCACTTTTAATTATGCCTTTTTTTATAGATAAGTTAAAAATATCCGTAGTAATTATATTGAGTAATAATGAGGCTGATGATAATGTAATTCTAGTAGGTTTGTTTATTAACGGCATTGCTCCATTTTCAAAAATATAATTATAAAATTTTTAATGTTGTTGTTAGCGTGGTAATCGTAGCAATTTAAATTAAAAGCACCAATGATGTATTGTATTTCTTTTCATGTATACCTTTTTTAATTATATCATTTTGCAGAAATTCATTTAAAATTTTCTATTACGCCAGATGGTGGGCGATAACAACAACTTAAAATCTCTGTGATGCATATAATGCTAAAAATATGTAATGTTTTCTTTAAGTTAACATACAAATTTTCGAAATTTTTTTTAAGCTTCTGACATTAAAATGATTAACATTAAAAAAATCTCGCTGGAGAAAATCTTTCATTTATATAAAAGTATAAGCAGTTTTGAAGAGCACAATAAAATTCTGATCCTGACTTAAAATAATTTAAGTCAGGATCAGGTTTCATTTTCTTCTAACCCATTAATTCGTAAGTTATTTCTGCGACTTCTATCTTCAAGTTCAGCCATTTTATCTTGAATAACGTTTTCATTTTCTATTTTTGAACTGTTTTCGATCAGTTGATGAGTTGATGTCTTTTTAGTACATTCAAACCTCTTTTTGTGCGGTTGATAGGGACCATATAAAAGAAGACGCATAAAAAAAAATCACATAAAACTTCAGGAGTACCTATAAAAAATAGTTTTCGAAACAATATTAAAAAATTTTTTTTTTATGCGGTTAGATACGGACCGCATAAAAAAATTTGCTTTAGAAAAAACACATTCGAGCATTTTTAAATATTTTATTTACATAAATATTTATTTTATACATACAAAAGTTATCAAAATGTATAACAATTATCTTTCTTAGTCTGACATGTAGCACAATTTGTGGTTGCATGTTCATAACAGTAACTATACAGTGACGTATGTACATACATATTACACATTTTAATCGTTGAGATTCAAATTATTGCGCGTACAAAAATAAAATTGTATGAGATCTGTCCCGGTGGGCACAGGACGTAAAAAAGACGTCTTTTAAACGTCTATTGAACGTTTTGGACGTCTTTTGAACGTTCAAAAGACGTCTTATTTAGGTCCTGTGCCCACTGGGGTGATAGATTATTCCAGTGGTTTGAATTATTCCAGTTCTTGCGTAAAACTCAAAACGAGGATGTGTTTTTAAATAATAGCTGTTAGAAATGTTCCTTCTGAGTGTCCTCATTCAAAGATTGAGTCGTTTCAATTTGGGCCTCGCTCAGCATTAGTGGAAAGCCGAAGGAAACCGTGGTCAGCAAAGCAAACCAGGGATCCCATGAACTAATGCCAATGAAGTCATGAGCCGAACTGCGCCAGCGTAACAGATATTAAACTGATAAAAATAGATACTACTCAGATACTATATAATACTTAAATTATTGAATTAAAAAAATTTTGTGATTATGAAGATAAAAAAAATTTCAACTTTTGTTGAAATTTTTTTTATCTTCATAATCACTGTTATCGAAAAAACTTCTAAAAAAAACTTTTCCTTTTTTTCTTTTGTGTTTTTTTTTGAAAAGGTTTTGTTTAAAAAACCTGCTCAAGCTCTTGTTCACGCCCCAAATCAATTCTAATCTAATGCGTTATACTTCTCTTTCACAAAGATAAAATTTTTATTCATCTGAAGATATTAATTTACAACAAGGAAATTTTAATTTCATTAAAAAAATCAAGAAGTTTTTCAAATTCATGATCTAAGCTACTAATACTTACATAAAGAAATTTAATTTAATGTTTATTAAACCGAACGCAAATTTAATACATTTCCATCGATTCTTTCAAAGTCTTCATTAATAAAAATACTCACTTCTTGTAGATTTTTACTGTTGAAGAGGATTGTTTTATCGTTATAAAACAATAACTTTATTCGTAATGTTCCTCTTTTTTCGAGCCGGATCTCAATGCATGTTCAATAATTATTTTGATGTTAATTTTTAGTTACTTTGATAAAACTTTATTTCACTATTCTTTTAATTGTTCTAAGTTTTACCTTTCAACTCGCTTCCACCTTCGATTCTCAGATTATTTATCAATTTTCAAGGTCGATCAACTTCTTATTTATACTTTTGATGGTATTTGTATCGGTGAGTATTTCAAAGTGTTTCTGTTTATTGTGATTTTTATTTAATTTTCTGTTCGTTTGTATATTTCTGCCAAGTTTTTCTTCATCATCTCTTCTAGGAGTTTTAAACTTTCATTTAAACTTTTCTATTTAGAAAGCCTTATAAATCTATTTTGGAATTGTTTCTTTTCTTCTATTGGTGGTTAAATCAAATTTCAGTTTTAATTTTGATATTTACGCATGTAATCATTCTTCTTGAAGTCTTTATTTTAAGATAATGTGTTTCTATTGACATTTTTTAAAATGGTTTTATGTTATTTTTATTTATTACATCCATAGTAATTTTTATTTTATATGAAGTTTAGAAATATTTTTAATTATTATAAAGCTGTGCGTTTACTACAAACCCCCTTCTTTCTTTCTACGCCTAACTCCACAATAACGAGATTTTAGAACGAATGAGGGTCCCTCATCAATTTTATAAATTGAGGAGGGGCCCACGAAACACATTTTAAAAATAGGGAAGGAGGCAAGGGTATCTTGGGGGCACTTTTGGAAATTTAAGGAGCATTTTTTTTTTAGAAATACCAAGTAGAAAATTTATACGATATTTGGGCCCAAAAGACAATTTTTTAAGGGGGACGGGAGGGGGAGGTTATCTCAGACCCACTAGCCACGGCACTGCGTATATATATATATATATATATATATATATATATATATATATATATATATATATATATATGAGGTTTTCTCAGACCCACTAGCCACGTCACTGCCTATATATATATATATATATATATATATATATATATATAGATATATATATATATATATATATATATATATATATATATATATATATATATATATATAACACTAGATGTAATGATAGGGCGACAGTGTATATTTCGTTTTATTAAGGCTACAGTTTTCAATTTTTTTTTTAATATATAAGCGACAATTATATTTATTAAATATAAGCTACAGTAATAAAATACTATGTTTTTAACTTGTTAAGTTAAAAATTTGGTAACATAATGAACATTTTGTAATTAAAGGTCGCCTTAATGTTATACAAACACTATTCATTTAATAAGGCGACTTTTACTTGTCGCTTTATTATACCAGATTAACATTTTTATTCGAACTATGTATTCATTGAAATTTTAAATTCAATTACTTTTACGTTAACTTTATTGTTTACAAATATCGTTGCAAAGATTAAAAGTAAATAAAAAAGTTAGATTTGTTAAAAAATATATAGTTATTATCTTAGTTGAACATATAAAAATTTTATAATACTGAATCATATTCAAAAGAATTCATATTTAAAAATCAAAACACTTTTAATCCAAAATTCATTTTAAACGTTTATTAGAACTATTGACAGGGTTGTTTTGTCGCATTGATGTCTAAAAAATATTAAGTATAAATCTATTTATATAAAAGATATCTTAAAACATTTTTGCTAATAAATAATTATCTTATTTTTCTTTACATAAAAAATTTACTTAAAACCATGAAATTATATTCCTTAGCATAAAGAAATATATTCCTTGTTCTCCAACAAAGTAGCATAATGTGCTATAATTTTTGATGAACTTAACTTAAAATATCTCAAGAATAGAAAAATTCTTTGCAAAATTCTTTATATTAGATTTAAATTAGAATCAAATATTAACTAAATGTTATGTTTATGCGCGAATCGGTATCATGATTTATTTCTCCGTCAGCTAAATACATTACAGAGAATATATACTTGAGTAGACAATTTTAACTCTATTTAGAATGTTGCCCCACACTACTTGAACCCGATTAAGCGAATTAAAACAAAACAGAAGATTCTTAAGTGAAAATCAGAAGCAGTGGTGATACAAAGGGGTAGAGGTTTTTTTTTTTTAAAGTTTTATTAAAATAATATTGATAAAATTTAAAAAAAAAAGGAAAATATAAAAAATTATGTTGCAAAATAAGATTTATAAAAGTTATTTACACACACATTCAATATACTTATTAGAAAACTAACTTATAAACAATTTAAATAGTGAAATAATTTAGTTTTTTTTTTTTCCTTTTAGTCGGTCTACTCCCCCTAGGACAATGACATGGATCCGCCACTAAACAGAAGTAGTCTATTTAGATAGAATGCATAAAGAAAGAACAAAGAACAATCATTTGAGAAACACCAGAACTATGAATTACTTTATGAAATAATAATAAAAAATAAAAAAAACTATGAAATACTCTATGATAGAGTATTTCATAGCTTTCAAATTATTATTTCATAGAGTTATTATTATATACTGTTTTTATGTTTATACATTGTTATATACGTTATACATTGATTTTTTAAATTCGTTAAAATTGGTTGGGCACTAGAAACTTTTCAATTTTGCTTTTTAGGTATTGGCCGGCCGTACTTGACTTCCCTCCAACAAAGTTAAACGTAACTCTAACTACAATCCAATTTGAAAAAATTTCAACAGCAATACATTCCAAGAAGAATTTGTCTTTTATATTTACTAATTAGATTACTTACATTTAAGGTGGTTTACCACGAAATAAAGTTGATGTTTTTGAAAATTTTAAAATTTTCATTTTAGATTGTTTTAGAACAATTTTTTACCACTAAATTTATTTCTGAAATCGGTTTTTAAGTGTATTGAACAAAAAAGGTTTAATTTAAGATTTAAGTCAGGTAATCAATAATATTTCGCATAGCAACGGCCCCTAGCAACACTTTTCTCTCTTGTTTTGGACTTATTTTTATATACAAGGCATGTTATTTAGAGACTTGAATTCCAGCATGATAACCAAGTTTGTTCTATAATGTAGATTGCAATAAAATAAGCAAACTACATTTACTTGTGGCTTACAAGCAGGGTCCTAAGGAACGACATGTGTGTGTGCACGTCTTCGTCGTAAAATTTGTTTTTTTCAGGTGCACCTGAAAAAAACAAATTTTACTGACGAAGGTTTTTTTTTTTTTGGAAGCCAAATTTTAGTTTTAACCAAAAGTCCCAAATCTACCAATTTAGCGACAGAAACAGACGGAGGAGGGTGCACACAGCCCCGACGGTACGGCCCTGTATATAAGCAATGAATAAGTGATAGAACTTTATGTGTTAATGTATCATTATTAATGAAATTGTATACGGATTTTTAATTGTTTATTTATTTTATTTTAGCCAATATATAAAGTATTGGGAAATAAAAAAACTATACGAGAAAGGTGAAGAAAACATTCTCTGGAAACCAGTAGCGGATCTCCAATTAGGCTGAGTACGCTGAAGCCTAGGGCCCCAAAGAAAAAAAGGCGCCTTCAATAAAAAGAGTCTCAGCACTTTTTCAGATATTTAGAATATTTAGCTTCTGGGGCGCTAGGGTAGGTACCCAAAGTTCGATCAGCCTAGGGCCCCTAGCGAAATAGTAGAAACAACTTTACAAAAAAAATTATGTAATGCAAGGAGGCTTAGCAAATTTTAATTAAATGTGAAACAGTGTTCAAAGGATTTTAACTTGATTATTTATTTTCTTATTCTGAAAGAAATTTTGATGCAAATTGGTAGCTGTCCAGATTGTCAAAGTGGACCAACTATAAAAAGTTATTTAAAGAGAAGGGATTTTTTTTATAGTTTGAAAATCAAATTCACATCTTCTTCATTTAAATATTGCACTTTTACAAGTAACATCGTGGACAAAAACACACAAAATAAAGATAGGAGTGCATTTGATAATAATTTAAGAACATTTGTTGCTTTTCATAAGATTGGTCAAGGTTTTGTGAGATTGGTCAAGGGCATGAACGAATGAGTGATTTTGCTTATATAGCAAATACTAATTGCATGAATGTTAATCATTTTCAACGCAATCATAAATTCATTCAAGTGCCTATGATAATGCTGCTAAAGATTTTAGAAGATTGATGCAAATAAAATTAAAGCAAACGCTGTTGAGATATCCCCTACTGGTGTTCCATTAATACAAGTTTCTCTTAATGGTACCTGGCAGTAACGAGGACATTCTTCTCTTGACGGTGTAGTTTCTGCTAAAAGTAAAGGTTGATGCGTTGATGCAGATTTATTAGGCATGTAACTAAAATTCGCTATTGGAACTATTTTATTAAATATTCTGCAAAAAGAATCATTTAACAAAATAAAATTATTTTGTGATAAACTACATTAATTATGTTTTAAATATTTTATAGAATTGTCTCATATTACGGTTCAATACTGTTTTTTTTTCATAAAATTGTTGAAAATATATTTAACATGATAGATTTTTAGTTTTTTAATAATCTTTTTTTATTCAGGAATATAATCATAAAGCAGTGTCTATTTTTTGTAATTACTTTTCTGAAAATAACAATTTGATATTACATTATCAACATGAGTGTATATTCCCAAGATATAATAAAAAAAAAATGGATTAGGCATTTATACCTAATATGATCAATACTATATCAATTAGGAGATTAAAGTTTAACCTGATCTATAAATCCAAAAGATCTTGTGACCATGGACTCTTATTTAAATTACAATAATCATATTGCAAATATCTTTCGTACATCAAACATTCGAGGGTATTTAATCCTCAAGTGTTTTAAAAGTCGTGATAAAAGTAAAAGCCGTAAAAGCCTACATAATAGCACTACCTACATAAGACCAATTTTAGAATATTGCTCTCCGGTTTGGTTGCCAAACCGCACTGAATTTAACAAAGTAGAAGAAAGAGTGCAAAGACGTTTTACGAAGAGAATTGCTAACTCAAATAACTTTTCATATCCAAATCGACTTAAATATCAAGTTTCTTTTTATTTAACAACTATATTTATGATCGGGGTCACAAATTCAAATTACGCAAACTAAAGTGTAAACTCAATACTTGTAAATATTCTCTCTCTGTCAAGGTTGTTAATACTTAGAATAACTTGCCGTCTGACGTCGTTAATGCCAAAAAAATCAATAGCTTTAAAACTAAAATTAACTCTATCAACTTCGAAAAAAACTGTTCCGGCTAACTAGTTCTTGTTTTATAACTGTGATATTATGTATTAAATATAATAGATATACTTTTATTAATAATCTAGCACATGTGTCATATGATTGTAGGGCACGTTGTCAGAGTCCTTCATATATTATGAAACTGCGTGTCCTTTTGAGCATGTATCACTGTTCTAATAAATTTTAATTTAATCTAATGATCCGTATGTTTGTTTTCTTATTAATCAAGTTTAACGCAAAAACATCAGTTCCGATAGTAACCATTAACAGTAAACTTTCGTATTGATAGGTCAATTAAAATTTTGTAGTTATTTTTACATGGTTTCCACTTACTATAAATTTTAATTCCAAAAACACGCGCAGGCCCTTAGGAACCGGGGGGTCAATTGCCCCCCCTCCCACCAATAATTTTTGGGGCACATGATTATACGATAATTAACTCTCAAGGAGTTGAACTTTCTCCAGTAATATTTCCCTCTTAATAAAAGTTTCGTTGCTACAGACCTGATCTAACTTTTATATTTTTTATGGTAATGTATATTGGGAAATGGTCGCTAATATCCGTCTTAAATATTCCTGCCTCAAATGATGTTTCTATGAGATTGTTAATAAAAATATTATCTATTGCAGTTGCAGAGTTCTATTAACCCGAGTCGGTTTATTAATTACTGACAAAACATTGTACTTATATAACATGTCAAAAAAAGATTTTGTTTTTGGAAATTTCTGGTATGTTAGTGCATTCAAGTTTATATCCCCAAGGATAAATTATTTTTTTTTCTCGTTGTTTGTTTTTAAAATACTTTTTTCGATAAAGTCTTGAAATGATCTAATTTTACCACTAGGTGGTCGGTACACGCATCCAATTATACTATTTTTGTTTTTTGCATTAATTACTTCAATAAAAAAAATTTTCATAATTGTTATTTGCTACATTTAATTGCTTTTTTATTTTAAATTGATACTTTTTAAGTACGTAAACACCCAGTCCTCCGCCTTTTTTATTGCTTCCTCGTGGTTGGCTAATTAGTTTGTAATTTGCCAAACTATAATTCGAATTCAACTCTAGAGAATTTTTATTTCAATATATGTAGAATTTTTATTTCAATATATGTAGAATTCAATTCTGGTTTCAAATATATATAACTTTAATATGTTTTTTTAATAATATTAAGAGATAAAAGATTTTTAATAAACCAGGTATAATTTTATTCGCTTAGCAACGCCTTAGACAATGCCAAACAAGATTTGATTTTGCCCCAAAATCTAGTAATATAACCATGTTTTTAAACAGGAGTTCACATTAAATCTTGCAATAAGGTTTTTTTGATAAAATGTCTTAAATTCACAAGCTAAAACCACATTACTTTCATTAAATCACGACTACAAGTTTAAAATTCTTAAGTGAAACAGACATTTAACTACAAATAAAATAATTGATTGTTCGCTGCTGTTCCATATTTGTTTACTTTATTTAGAATTATAAAAACATTTATTAAGTATATTAGTTAGTTTTTAAAGATGCCTAAGTCTTTAAAAGCAAAGAAAAAGATGAAGTTTAAAGGTAACAGATTCACAAAAAACAACAAGCTTGATGATAAAACCATGCAATTCGATAAACCTTGTTCAAGTGAAAGAAAACTTAAAAACAAAAAATGCAGTAGTTCATTTAGTACAATGATTTTAACATTCTTATAAACTTTTCGATTCTTCAGAATGAGCTTGTAAAATTTATTTTTTGTCCTATATGTAGGAAAACTTTATCAAATAATAAAGTAACTTTATCAAATAATTTCCAAAAAAGAAAGGGATTTTCGTATCTTCTATGTTTGGATTGCACAAATTATGACTGGAAATATGAACTTGAAAGCTCACAGAAAACAAATAAACTTACTTTAGAAAAAGCTGTAAGCTGCATTAATTATCAAATGGTTATAGCATTTCGTGAGATTGGTCAAGGTTATCAGGGAATCCGTACATTTGCAAACATTTTGAACATGCCAACACCATTATCATTTCCTGGATTTCAATAAATAAATTATAAATTACATACTTTTTATAACAATGCAGCTTCAGAAAGCATGAGCAATGCAGCTTTAGAAACAAAGAGTTTACTTGCTACCAATACTTTTGATAACAATAGCATTATAAATTGTCAGGTCTCAGCGGATGGTACATGGCAAAAACGTGGGTATTCGTCAATGAACGGTGTTGTAACTTTAATTTCAAGAGAAAATGGAAAGTGTTTAGACACAGTAGTTTTATCCAAATATTGCAAAGGATGTGCCATGTAGAAAGGGAAAAAAAACAAACCAGGGTACCTGAACTGGCAAACAAATCATATCTGCCAAGCAAATCAAAAAAAATCTTCAGGTTCTATGGAGGCTGCTGGTGCTATTTTAATGTTTTCTCGATCAATAAAAAGTTATGGTTTGCGTTAAACTTCATATATTGGTGATGGTAACACATCGTCTTTTAATGAAGTCAAGTCTTCTAAACCATATGGCGAAGAAATAACAATTGAAAAATTAGAATGTGTTGGCCACGTTCAGAAGCGATTAGGTACACGATGCCGCAGTTTGCTTCAAAGTATGAAGGGAAAAATACTAAGTGATGGAAAAAAATTAAATGGGGCTGGAAGATTGACAGATAAAGTTTTAAATAAACTTCAAAATTATTATGGAATGGCAATTAGGCAGAATAAACTATTATACCCAATGAAGAAATCTGTTGGGACTGTGTTATTTCATAATAGTAATATAAAGTAATCCCATCGAACGCCATCAATTCTGCCCTCAATCCAAAAAATAGTTGGTGCTTGTGGCAAACAGATAGGTTTAATAATCAAAACAAATACAAACCCACATTGAATATACTATTGTCAATTAAAGCTGTTCTTCTCCCAATTTTTCGTGATCTTTCAAGCGATGAGTTACTTTCCAAATGTTTACACGGACAAACCCAAAACAATAATGAAGCTTTAAATTCTATGATATGGAAAAAAACCGCCAAAAAATTTTTTGTGGGAAAAAAGGTTTTGGAGATTGGAGTTTCATCTGCAATACTACAGTTTAATGAAGGTGCTACTGGTATTTGCAAAGTTTTTGAACGTTTAAAAATTCCTGTCGGACAATTTATGAACAAAGGATTTATTAAAAAAAACAATAAACGAATCAGAAATATGAGGAGAAAATCATCAAAAAAAGGAATACAACAAAAGAAAAATCCTTAAAAGTATAAGAAAAGGTTACTTAGACATTGAAAATGAAATCAGAAAAACAACCAGCTTTTTCTATTGGTGGTTGGTAGTTGACTGGGAAAATTTATTGTTTTTAAAACGTGTTTTTTTACATTTGAAAACTTTCAATATACGCGATTACGCAGAATTAAATATCTCAAGATCTAAAGGTGCAATTACAATAAAATTTTCAGGATATATTCATTATATTCATATGCAGGAGTTGTACTAGAATTAGGTTCTAATACAAAATAGTTCATGAAATAATGCCTGAGATGTCTGCCACCTGGCACCGCAGCTGGTTCAATATGGTAAAATTGCCTTTACTCTTAAACTATATGCATACAGTAGATGATTCTAGTACAACTCCTACATTAATATGGAACCAATGTTATTGTAAAGTTTTGGAGCAAATAAATGACCATTCTAACAGATTGCATTCTGCGTATTTTTCTTTTATGTGTTTTTAGATTTGGTAATCGAGGCAAAAAAAAATTTTTGTTACAAATTATTTTAAAATTTGTATATTTTAGTTTTTTATATATAAAACTTCTAATTTGCAATTTTTTAATACATTATTTAACATTTTAATACTAGCTTTAGTACCACCTTAAATATCTTGAATTGCTGGATCAAATGCACCACTAAGCCGCCGAGTCTCTAAAGTTGCCATATCCAAAATTTCTAATCTTTTTTCGTACTCAAGATGTCTTAGTTTAACATGAGAAATAATAACTATTTAAATGAACCACTCTGTTGAACAAAATTCAATCAATTCTGTATCACTTATCGTGCAGCTCATCTCTAGAACAAATTTATTTTGACTAACTTCGGCTTACCTCTAACTTAATTTGTTTTTAATATTAAATTAAAAGATCTTATTCTCTCTATTGAAAATATCTTAGAATATTTTTAATTTGTCTTATGATATACAATAATTTTGAAATGTATGTTCAATCTTTGTTTTATACATTTTATATATTTTGTTGCCAATTTGTTTCTATTTATCTAAGTGCTATTTTACATTTTTATGTTAATTTTTTACGTTCTCTTATTGTAAAAGGGCGTTTTTATAATACTTTACGTACTCTGTTTTTGTAAAAGGCTTCTGACGATAAGATCATTTTGATCTTCTTTTAGAAGCCTTGTTTGTATTTGAAAAAAATATGTAATTTATATATATTACGTCAAATGTAAACAAAAACTTACGGAAAAAAAAAAAAAAAAGTTCCGGTATCATTTTGGTTGCTCTTCGTTGAACTTTTTCTAGTTTATTAACACCACACATTTTCATTTCATTAACATCTTTGCAGTACACGGACTCCATGTTTAAATCGAAAACTCTAAATTTGGTCTAACATATGTACAATACAATGTTTTTATTAGATCTTTATCCTTGTACTTGAATGTATTATTTAGTAATGAGAGCATACTATTTGCTTTACTGGTTGCATATTTTACTTGTTTGACCCATTTCAAATCACTTGATATATAAATACCAATGTCTTCTTCTAATTTTGACTTTTCAATTTCCATTAATGGAATTCTTATCGCTCAGCAACTTATTTAGGCTGTGAACTCCACCACTGAAATAATTTATTTTATTGCTAGTTTCAAAGTTGAAGCATCTTATGTGATTAAAGTATTGTTTGGTGTTTTTTTGCTATTTCTTAAAGATGACAACCTTGTCATTTCTTATTCCAAAGTAATAATTGCAGTGTCAATGTTGTCCTTATTTAGATTTTTCGCACTCTCCTCTCAATAGCTTCGATTTGTACCGTTCAGATTCAATCAAATCAGGATTTATAAATAGATTTTCGTAGACTTTATTTTTCTTTAATTCTTTGGTTTTTTTTTAAACAGAATTTCGCTCCGATTTATCAGTTAAAATAACAATATAAGGAGCTTTTAATCCATTCTTTGACTTTAATTTGATAACATTTTTTATTTTGACATTGACCTTTAACTTTTACATGATTTTCTCAATTATTTTGTTTATCTTCCTCGATTGCTTTGACTTTATCACTTGACGCTGATCCTCTAAACCAAAAATAACCAAGTTTTTTTCTCAACATTTTCTTGGTTTCGTTTGCGATAATATTAATATTTTGCATTTGATCTGGAGTCTTTTTTACTTTACTAGCCCAATCACCTGCGACTGCTGGACAAGATTTGTATTAAGAATTTTTAATTCAAGAACTCTGTTAGTCAAGTTTGCATTATCTTTTGTTAAAATTTCTATTAACTTTTTTAAATCTTTGATTATCGCTTCTTGCTCACACTTGTAAGTTGTGTTTTATAATATATATAAAAATGGCAAGGACGAGAAGAAGACGGGTTTGTCTTATCAACAAGCCCCTTGTTTTTTCTAGACATTTATATAAATACATTAAAACTAAAATTAAAAATTAAAAATGAGAGAAAAAAGCAAAATGTTTCAAAGAAGTTTATATAAAATGCAAAATAGTTTAATAGAGTCTTTTAAAGTTATTTTTAATAAAAGTTAAAGAAGTAATTTAATCATGAAGGTTAACTTAATCATGAAGGTTAACTTAACCATGAAGGTTAACTTAATCATGAAGGTTAATTTAATCATGAAGGTTAACATGAAGGTTAACTTACGATTATGCAATGCTATATATATTCAAATTTCAAAGTTATTCATGAAAGGAAAATTTTAAGAATTCGTTGAAGAAAACCAAAACAAAACAAAAAAACAAAAAAAAAGAAAACATAAAAGTTTATTTACGATCAAAAGATACTTTATATATATATATATATATATATATATATATATATATATATATATATATATATATATATATATATATATATATATATATATATATATATATATATATATATATATATATAACTTTTTTATAATTTTTTTAATTCTATTTTTGTTTATATAAATATATATATATTTTTTTATATTTATTGTTCTTTTCTTTTTTTTTTTTTTTTACGTCAATATAATAACGTAAATTTGCAACCCAAACATATTGAAGAATACATATATAAATCAAAATAAAACATATATATTGAAAAATCAAAATAAAAACGTATTGCATCAATATATAAGATATTTAATACCTAAGGCTTTAAAAGAAAGTTAGTAATTGTTTATAATCAAAATTGAATGTGTTGTTTTGTTGCACGTTTAAAATGTAAAGTGGAAGTTATTACTTGTTAGAATCGAGTTCCACAATCGTGGCCCTCGGCAAGATATTGAGAATTCAGCTTGTTTTAATAAAGTTTTTGGTATAACTTTATAAAGTTGTTAACTGAGTACTTAGTTTGGTATTTGTGGTTTATAGAAATAAATTGATATTGGGAAGCGTTTGGTAGTCAGGGTATGGTAGTCAGTAGTAGATTCTTTAACTTAAACATAAAAAGTAGTATGTTAAGAATATTTACTTCGAATACATTAAGCACTCCAAGTTCTCTTAGTAGAGGTTTGGCACTGATGTACCTATTTGCGTTTAATAATAAGTGACATGCATGTTTTTGTTTTTGTAAACTGCATTTAACTTTGTTGGATAAGTTGGCATAATGATTGTTACAGTAATTGATGCAGATTATGTTGCAGTAATTACATTAGATTATTAATTAAATACAGCTCGACACTTTCTTACTCCGGATTCTATTCTCTATCTCTATAAATCTCAAATCCAGCTTTGTATGGAATACTGTTGCCATAATTGGGGCGGATTTTCTAATGATGCCCTTTCTCTTTTAGAAAAGATGCAAAAACGCATTGTATTTAGTTGGACCTGCTCTTGCAGCCAACCTCCAAACATTATCTCGTCGTCGTAATGTTGCTTCTCTTTCTCTTTTCTACAAATACTATAATGGGCACTGCTCTAAAGAGCTAGCGTCTCTTGTGGCATCTACTAAAATTCATTCTCGTGTTACTCGTCATTCAATTAAGTCTCATCTTTTTTCTGTGACTGTTCCTCAGTGATCCAAAAACTCTTAATCGTCTAGTTTTTTCCTCGAACATCAGTTCTTTGGTATTTCCTTCCTTCATCTTACTTTCCTGATTCATATAATTTGCAATCCTTTAAGTCAATCGTTATCTTTCTCTACAATCTTTATCTTTTCTCTTTCATTAACTTCCAACTTTAATTAGTGGTTGCTTCCAGCCTTGTTGGAAGCGAAGATGTTTAAAAATAATAATAATGATAATGCAGCTGTGAATAAAAGATTTATACATAATTCCAATAATTTTAGATATTTTCTTTTCCACTTTTTTGATATGATTACTCCAGCTAACACTTGCATTAAGAATTATACCTAAAAAGTTGATTGAGTATTCTTTTTTAAGTTTAGCTTGTCGATAAACAGTTCAGGAAGTTTTAAGGGGAGGGTGTCTGAACCAGAAAATTTTGTAAAAAGAATATATTTGCTTTTTTCTAAGTTTAGTGAAAGTTTGTTGGCCTAAAACCATTCGTTTAGATTTTCTTCTCCTTGATTAACCGTATTAAACATAAAGCTAATGTTTTTGTGGCTAAACAATAGTTGCGTATCGTCAGCAAAGAAAACAAAGTTGAGTTCATTGGAAGATAAAATTATTAATATAAACAAGGATTAGCAATGGCCCTAGAATTGATCCTTACGGGACCCCACAGGTAATACTTTTAGGTTGTGTAATAGTATTGCCGTACGATAATGCTTGTCTTCGATTATTAAGGTAGGAGCGAAACCATTTTAAGATGTTGTTTTTTATTCCATAATTATCTTGTTCATACAGAAGAATCTCATGGTCAACAGTGTCAAATGCTTTTGAAATATCAAGGAATACCCCAAGAGTGTATTTATTTTTATTGAATCCATTTAAAATTTCATTTACAAGTTTGAATACAGCGTGTTCTGTTGCGTATCGTTTTTGAAATCCATATTGATTTTAGCTTAGGAGGTTATGATTAACTAGAAAGTTATAGAGTCTATCGTGTATTATGCGCTTTAATACTTTCGAAAAACAGGGTAAAGTAGAAATGGGTCTATAATTAGAAGCCATAGAATCGTCGCCGCATTAAAATACTGGAACAACTTTAGCCATCTTAAGTTGTTCAGGAAATATCCTGTGATTTAAAGACATGTTGTAAATATGCAGAAGGGGATGTTTAATAATGTCGTAGAAATTTTGTCACATTCGCGCTAATGTCGTTAAGCCCTGGGCTTTTGTTTGATTGTAGGGAATTATAGGCGTTTTGAAGCTCATTGGGAGTTATTTTATGCTCTTCCATGACGAGATCCTTTTTTTCTAAATATAATTTAAAACTTGTTTTTCCAGGAGTTACTTTGTAAGCAATTTTTTCCATTTTTGTAAAGAAATTGTTAAATTTCTCAGTAATTTCTAAAGATTTGGAGACTGCAGTATCACTTTCATGTATTCTTAAGTATTTTGGGAACATTTTAGTTGTATCTTTTTTTATTCCAGTAACCTCTTTTATTGTGCTCCATGTTTTTTGAGTGTTACCGATATTATTTTCTAATAAATTGCAATAATAATATTTTTTTGGATTGTTTTTGTTAAAGTTTTAAATAAATTTTTATATTGTTTATATATTTCTTCATTTTTATAGGTCTTTTTTTCAGAAACTTTTCATAGAGTTTTTGTTTTTTTTAGAAGATCTGATGAGCCCATTTGTCATCAAAGGACTTAATAAGCTTTTGAGTTTTGTTTTCCTTTCAATCTTCGGAAACGCTATTTCGTACAGTCTTAAAAATGTGTGTTTAAGGTATCGTAAGCCGTATTTGTGTTTTAACAATTCGTAATCTGTCCCCAGTTTGCGGTAGTGGTGTAGTGGAAGAGCGCTCGCTTCATAAGCGAGAGGTTCCAAATTCAATTCCCACCACGTCCCTGGTAGTACCGCGCTCAAGGTTCGTGTTTTGAAATTATAGAGTTGAGAGAGGGTTATAACCACAAGTAGCCTCCTCATCTGTAGTGGCTTTCTCGGCCTTGGGGAGGTGAATTATCTTATATTTTTATCTTTAGGTATAAATATATTTATAAAGACAATTTTGTAGCTTAAACAGTTAATTCAGTGAAAATCATGGCTAAGATTCAGCTGGAAAGTAAGAAGAAGAAACATGCATTCAACGTCTTGCTAAAAGTTGTATGTCTCATGCAGACATTGCAACAATTTACATGGTTGAAGCAGGTTATCCCCTTGTCTCCTCCTAAAAAGAGGTCTGTACGTCCTAGAGTAACTTCAAAGCGTACTGACCTTAGGATGGTAACAATGGTCAAGTTGAATCCTTCAATAACCTCTGGTGACCTACAGAACAACATACCAACACTTTCTAATGTCTCAAAGCGCACAATCCGTCACAGACTTTCTGTAGAATTAAACTTACCTGCACGAAGGCCATTTAAGAAGCCATTAGTAACTGAAAAGATGAGAAAAAAGCGCATTGAGTTCTGCATTAAGCATCAAGATTGGACAGAAGAGCAGTGGACACAGGTGATGTTCAGTGATGAGTCCATGTTTCGTCAGTTCTCTGATGTTAAGCTTTTTGTTCGTCGACCTACTAGTTCTAATCCTACCAATCCTAAATACACATGCAAAACTGTGAAGCATTCACCTTATGTAATGGTGTGGGGTTCTTTTTCTGCTCATGGCCTCGGAGATTTATACTTTTTGCCCAAAATAAAAACTATGAATGCAAAAAAGTACCACAACGTTTTGGATGAATCTCTAATCAATTTCATGATTATTCATCAGTGCACAATTTTTCAACATGATTCAGCACCATGCCACACTGCGAAGTCTGTGAAACAGTGGCTTGGATCAAAAAACATACAGTTGCTTGATTGGCCTGGAAATTCTCCAGATCTCAACCCAATTGAAAATCTGTGGATGTTAATCAAGAAGCGTGTATCTTCTAAGAACTGCAGTTCATTAGATGGTTTAAAAATTGCTATTCGTCATGTATGGTGTACAGAAATTATATCAAGACTATGTTAAAATCTTGCCAAATCTAAGCTCAAACAAATTAGTGCTGTGTTAAAAAACAAAGGATATCCTACCAAATATTAATAGTACATCTGTTTAAAATAATTATACAATGTAATAAAAATAATTGAACTTGTTTTTGGTGAAAATATAATATTTTTGGTAGTATTATTGTTTTTGGAAGTAATTATAAAAAGTAATTATGATGTTGCAAGACTTTTTGCATTTGTGTACACATTGCAAACATTGATTTGTGTAAAATTGTGCCTTGTTGCAAGACTTTTTGCCAGCACTGTATGTATGAAATTATGCATGAAAAAATATAAACCTCCACCATTTCCTCTACTCCGAGTTTGATGGAGAGCTTTATATCCTTGTATATTTAAAATTTGAGTTTAAGATATCATTGTCTCTACACCATGCTTCATAAAACATATTACCTTTAATTTGTTATTGATGTCATGTAGCATTGCTATAAAGTTTCAAAATTTTTAATCATGTTGCGTATGTTTAAGGTCAACGCTGAGAAAGCAGATTGTAACGCTTTTATAAAACAAGATGCTTTCTCAATACTATTATAATTACTGTTGAATTTTATGTTTTCAGAAATATCTTTGTCCGGGTTGTTGGTACTATTCAGTAGAAAAGTGTTTTCATTTTCAAAATTTTCAAAGTATTGTATTTCAGTTTTTTTGTCTGTCGATGCCATAATAAATATTTGCAACCGAAAAATGAAAATGTAAAAAACTTTATAATAATAATAAAAAAGTTACTTTTTTAAAATATTGTTTAATTTGATAATTTTGTCATACCTGAAAATGACGTTTTCGCCGTTTTGTTTCCTTTGTTTTACTTCCAAAAACAATTTCTTTCTAATGGTCGCTGTTTCCTGTGAATAGTCTTCATTTACATATATTTTAAGTCCCTTAATTCGATTTGTTTCTTTTAAGATTTTAGACTTGTACCTTAGTAGCTTCATTACGATTGTTCTAGATCGTCCTTCTTTTTTTACTCCTGTACGATGTGCCCTTTCGATTTCAGTTCCTTCAATTGCCAACTTTTCAGAAACTCTTCGAAAGTCTTCGAAACAAAACATTATGCAAAAAAAGGAATTATGCGAGTTATAATTATGGTAAATAAAGGTAATTATGCGAGTGTCTTTGAGCTTGAACTGAAGACAGATAATTTGGTACTGATTTAAATCCAGTTGCCAAGAGAAAAATAATCTATTTTTATGATTTTTTTAAACATATTGCAGCCGTCAACGTAGAGTGTAATAGTTTCACTCAATTGCGCGTTAAATCAATCCTAACAAAGAATCATAATTGCAGGCTATATATGCAGGATATAACTGTTCAATGGGCCTCCATATTATCTTTTACTTAAACAACTTTTGTGTTAAATTACACGTAAACTATCGTAAAACGGATCATGAATATTGTTAAAAACTGCAAGGATATTTTTTTTGTTATTATTTTAACTAAATGACTTATGAAACAATAGATTTTGAATCGCTGTGCTTTAATGTCTTCGAAACTGCACGTAATATAATCGATAATCTTTGTGAAGTAATACGCAAATCTTTCAAATAAATAATTTTGATTCGCCTAATTTCACACTAAAAATTTTAAAACAGAACTCAAAACTTTTAAAAATAATTTTATGGCAATACACATAAATATAAAAAGGATATATAAAAAATTTGATAAACTAAAACATTTCTTAATTGATTGCAATTACTCATTCAGTATGATTTGATTGACAGAAACTTGGTGTTCTGATGAATCAATTCAAAATAATTCTAACTTTTAAAGTCCAAACTATAAATTATCATCTTCTGAAAGGAATGCAGACAAAAGGGGGAAGGGATTGCAACTTATACTCGAAATGATCAAGCGATAAAAGTAAGAAAAGACCTTTCGATTTCTGATTCCGCTTGTGAGGTTCTTACAATAGAAATCACCAACACCAAAATTAAAAATATTTTAGTTTCTACCTGTTATCAACCACCTGAAGGTGATATAAAAAAATTTTCAAACAACTTGAAAGATGTCTTTCTTAAAATTATACTAAAACGATTGACGACCACAATGGAGTATGTACGAATGATTCAAATGAAATTTTTAATATCTTAAATGGTTACTTCCATTATGTATTCGTTAACGATGATTCTGGAAATCTACCATATTTTGATACATGTTGTTAGAATAAAATGGAAAATATAGTTGTGGAAGAAAAAGAAGTACTTGATAAATTAATTGCAACCAATACAAAAAAATCTATTGGTCCTAATGGTATTCATCCTTATGTCCTTAATAATTGTAGTAGAGTTTTTGCTCAACTTTTGGCATTACATTTTTAAAAGTCACTATCTGAACTGTCAGTCCCTAATATATGGGAAGGAGCTAATGTAACACCATTGTTTAAGAAGGGTATTAGAAGTAAAGCATCTAATTACCGGCCGGTATCATTGATATCTGTGATATGCAAAACGTTAGAAAGAATTATATCAGAAAAAATCACGCATTATCTATCAACTAATAACTTATTAACAATACACCAACATGGCTTTTTAAAAGGCAAAAGTTGTACTACAAATTTATTAGAGTATATAGATATAATTACAACTGGGTTAGCAAATAATAAATCATTTGATATTCTTTATACAGATTTTGCTAAAGCTTTTGATAAAGTATCTCACAGAAGATTATTACACAAGTTGCAATTGTATGATTTGAGTAAAAGTATTATCAATTGGATAAAATCATTTTTATCAAATCCTAGACAAAAAGTGGTAATAGGTAATTCTTTGTCAAGTTGGAAAATGGTTCTTAGTGGTGTCCAACAGGGATCTGTTCTGGGGCCCTTACTGTTTTTAATCATCATAAACGATTTACCAACTTTGTTATCCAATTATCAAATAAAAAGTTATTGAGACTGGAAGAGCAAGGTATGCAACTTTGAAGTTCTCAATGTATTCTTAATAATTTTCATCTAGATGGGTTCCAAAACATGCAGTAACTAACTTATTAAATTGCCTGAATGCTTCAACATAGGGTAATGCTGCACTTACAGCTGCTGCTTTAGCTTTTTGCTGAAGAATATCAATATTTTTCACCCTATAATATCAATATTTTTCAACCATAACCCTAACCCTTTGACAATCATTTATCAAAAATATCCTCCATGTTGGGGTTGGAGGCGATTGTTTAAAACCTCTGGCCATTCTTTGACCTCTGGCCAAACTTTGATCAGTCTCTTGAAAAGTTGGTTGACCACACCCATAAGTAGGTGAAGTTCTATTGGTGGTATTGCTTTTACAATGAGTGTTTCATCTGAAATATTGAGCAAGGGCACGTTGATGACATTTCCAAAGCATTTAGCACCCTTTACATTATTTTCTTCAGGAACAAAAGCTTGGTAAGTCTTTCTGATGCTTCCAAAGTTCTCAGTGCACCACATTTTCCAAGGTTTGAAGAGTCTGCATCACACCAACAGCAAGGTGTCCGGTAGGAAAAAGTACCAGTATTGGTGAGTTTCAACAGGTTTTTAATGTTCTCATAGTTTTCTGGGATTCCTTCAGAAAATGCTATAATCAGCTGTTTCTTCACTCCAGAATCTTTGAAGGAAGAACTACAAAGTTTAGGAGTCTTTAGGACGGGAATGGTTGGTTCTGAAACTACCTTGATAATGCCTAGACTTATCTTAAGAAAGACACCTCCCCCATTACGTCTAATCTTAATTAGATGTTCCTTGACAGATCTTGCTGATACCATAAATTGAAGAAGGCTGCAAATATAATTATACTGAACAACATCTCTAAGGTGGTCAATGTCAGAATATTTAATTTTAGTGACAGAAAAGTGATCTTTGAGCAACTTTCCTTGCTCTGCAAATTTCTTAGCAAAATATGGCTCAACAACTTTTTGTTGGCCTGCAGAGTTAAGAGTTGAAGCAAATTGTGTTAAGTTGAACTGTCACAAAGCTTTCAGTTGGAAGGGGATCCTTAAACAGTTGTGTTGGAGTAGTTTTGCCTAAAATTTAAAACAGATTAATAGAATAAAATGTACCTAATGAAAAGCAATATGTTGGGCAAAAAGCAGTGAAAAATACTTACCAAATTTTAGTGGTAATTTAGGTCCCCCAGTTGATTTGCTCAGTCGCACTGTGCCATTTGGAGATTATCCTGGGTTCCCAAAACAGGAGATGCAAGAATTTCTGCAATTTTTACGTCTGTTTTTGCAAACGCAATCAGGTTTGTACATCTAGTTCCAGGGGTGCACATCTAGTTCCAGGGGTGCACATCTAGTTCCAGGGGTGCTTATAGGATAAACCTTTTTTGGGTGTTTTTTTTTGATGAATCACCCAAAAATTTTCAAGCCGTGAAAAGTTCTATTGCCGAACATTTCCCTAAACCAGGGTTGGCCACAACTTTTTTGATAAGGGCCAAAGTTAGCTTTTCAACTGTTAAATGGGGCCGGAGATTTTTAATAGATAGTTTTTTTTTAATATTTTATTTAAAAATATTGATTTGTAAAGGAATAAAACTCAAACACACATATTTACTAGCTAACAACATATGCTGGTCACAAGGCTATTAGGTATAATACAAATTATAGTTAATTGGTAATCACGAACTTGCCTTTTTTTCACAATATTTTTAATGTCAATAGGCAACTGACTGGTTGCGATTCTTAATGTATTCTGCAAGTTAGTATCTGTCAGTACAAAATCTTGTTTTGGATTTTTCAAATTTAATACGAGAAAAAACACTTTCACACAAATATGTGCTACCAAACAAGATACCGAGATCATTTTTGCATTGTTGACTAAGTTGGTGTACTTGTTTTGGTCAAGATTTTTGTAAAATAACAATAAATTTTGTTTATTATATGCTTCTCTCAAAGCATCAATGCATTGAAGATCAATTAACTCCAGTTGGAATATATCTGGTACAGTTTCAATATCAGTAGAGAATGGCACTGTGAACAATAGGATTTTGTCTGCATAATTCTTAACATCTGCAAACCTTGTTGAAAATCTTGTTTTCAATTCAGCAATACAGGTAACAAATTCTGCTGTGTCTGGGATTCAGCTAACCCAAGGTTAGAAAATGATTGAAACTCCCAGTTCTTAACTTCTGCTCCCACAAAGTTAATTTCAACTGAAAAGCTAGAATAAGGTTGTACGTAAGGTTGTGTAAGGTTGTACGTAAGGTTGTGTAAGGTTGTACATTTTTCCAATTAATTGATCTTTTCCTTGGAGTTCTTTGTTAAGTATATTGTAATGTTGGGTGAAGTCTACTAGAAATGCAAATTTTTTAATAAACTCTTTTTCTTCTAGCTCTGTTGGATAATCTTTGTAGATAATTTTGAAAAAATCCACATATTTTGTCTCAAATCATAAGGTCTTTTCAGCATATTACCTCTAGAAAGCCATCTCACCTCAAGTATAATAATGCAGACCACCATATTCAGAATCATTTTTAGCAAGAAAAGCCTCAAATTGCCTACTTTGTAATGCACTGGACTTAATGCTGTTTATTGCTTTAACTGCTACAGACATTACATTTTCCACATCCATAGTCTTTGCTGTTTAATTTTGCTGATGAATAATACAATGCAGCTTAATTAATGACAAGTTGTTTTCTGCCATTTCATTTTCCAGTCTGGAAACAACACCCATTTTTTTTCCAATCATTGAGCTGCCACCATCGGATGTAATTGAAATTAATCTGTTGTAAGTCAAGTTAAACTTTTTAAAAACTTTCTTCATGGCAAGAAAAATGTCTTCTCCTGTTGTTCTGCCTTGCATAGGATAGATGTCAAGTAGTTCTTCAGTAACAAGAAAATCATTATCAATACCACGAATAAAAATAGCTAATTGAGCAGTTTGTGATATATCAGTTGATTCATCAATAGCTATTGAATAATACTGAAATGCTTTTATTTTTTCAGTCAATGACAAACTCAGATCATCAGCAATATCACATGTTCTTCGTGTAATTATTTGTCTTGAGAGGGAGATATTTTTTTAAATTTTCAATTTTTCAGGACAAATGTTTTTGAACACAATTTCAAGAGATTCCTCAATAGTTTCCCCATCACTGAATGGTTTACAATTTTTATTTTTTATTGTCTGGACCAATCAAAAAAATTTTGAATGCGTCAAGTAGAATGTCTATGGTTCAATGTAGAGTTGTTGGAGAAAAGTCCTTTGGAGCAAATAGTTTATCCTCAGTGTCACTTGATTCATTTTTTGAATAAGAAAAGTCACTGCTTGTTTTGTTAATATTCGATTTATCATCATATTTATACTCCTCAATATTGTCCAGATATTTTGTTAACATTGGTGTTGACAGATCGTCGGTGTTTTTGGTTTTTGCTGTATAACTTGGTTTTTTTGCAGTTATTTATTATACATTCCTTTGATAAGAAAACTCACGTAATTGTCCAACTTTTTTGTTAACATTGATGATGGCAAAAAAATGGTTTTTGCTGTATAACTATCAAGCATGGTAGTAACGAGCTGGTTATTGCTGTATAACTACCAAACATGTTTGTAACGAGCATGGATAGAATCCTTGGATTAAATTACATAATTTGAAATGTGCTATTTTATTATTAATTTAGTCTTTTTATTATGCTATTTAATTATTGATTGTTGAATTTGGAAACAAAATTGTCTCTTTTTTAGACTTTTTTTAATATGGAATCCTCCATAAATTACACAACACAAAATATATTTAAATAAGAGAAGTAGGAGATATTAAACTCTTTTACGTGGCAATTTTCATTAAACTTAAATGTACTACTCGTCGGCCTTTTCGGTTCTTACTCTATGACATTTTTTTGTTTCTTTCAGTAAATTTCTGAAATTTTCATCAGTTGCTTTTAGTTTATGGGATTTAATTAAATGGATATCCATCCTTTGAACGACTGCAAAACATGATGGCAAGGGGCATAGTTTTAAATTAGTGGAATTGCTCAATTTGAACTTTGCAATTTGCTCTTTTGCGTTTTCTTTTTCAATCTTGTGATAATTTTGCAAATGCCGCAAAAGATTTAATGTTTTTCTTTTGCAATCAACTATTATACACTCATTTGAATTTGTTTTTCTAAAATAAAAATAAATGTGTTCTATTAAATAGAGTGCTCAATGTTTTTAAAAAATAGAGCAATAATAAATTAGTCAAAACACTTTTATCATGTAACATCTAATCATTAGTTGATTTTTTAGTTTAGACAACTAAAAATTAGATAAGCGTTTTTACTAATATATATATATATATATATATATATATATATATATATATATATATATATATATATATATATATAATCATTTATAATCAAGTAATATATGTATATATATATATATATATATATATATATATATATATATATATATATATATATATATATATATATATATATATATATATATATATATCGGAATATAATACAGTAGCAATAAAAAATATTAGGAAATAACTTACATTTTGATCTTTTGACTACATTCTTATAAATATAATAAATTTTGGTTATAAAACTTGTTTGTTAGTTTTGGTTATAATTTTATAGTTATAATATACTTAAAAATTAACAATAAATTAAAATAAAAGAAAATAATGCTTGATGTTGAGGTTTATAAACAACTAGATTGATAATAATGCGATTTTAAATACTTTAAATATTGTTTAATACCTTTGTCACATCATTTTAAAATGTGTTTAAATATTCAGTCTAAATAAATACCTTATCAAGTTCATTAACAGCTTTAACAACTTCAGAATTCTCTGTTGGAAAGACTAATTTCTATGATGATATTTTTAAAAGGTAATAAAAAATTCTAATAAATTACATACACATAAATTATATAGAGTTTTATAAAAAAAAAGATTATAAATAATGAGAATTTAAATAGGATGTTGTTTAATCTTACTTTGGCAGAAAATTTTGGTGTTGTTGTTTCCGGCTAAAAAAAATAATTTAAATTTACATTTCAAGTTTAGCATACAAAAAATATATTAAAACAATATAAATGTATATAAGTATATTTTTCACACACAATAACACACGCAAACATATAATTAAACCAATTATATAAAACTCTTACAATGATTGGTATTATAGCAAAATCCACTTTGGAGTTTTCAATAATCATAGCTGCACTTTTTTCTTCAGTTTTCTTTTTTCTTTTTTTTTTAAAAATATTATTTTAGTATTTGCAATTAACAGTTGTTCATAACACTAATATTACCAAACCAAATAAATTATGCAAGGTTTTTCAAACTTTATACTTATAGTTAAAATGCCAATATCAACGAATCAAACAAAAATATTGCCAGCTTTTTATGTTTTTTAATGTCTCAATAAAGTATTCAGAGATTATTTAAATCAAATGTTTTGAAAATTAGGAAATAAAGTAACAATAAACAATATAAATAACCAAATAATAAAACTTACAACTTAATTGTTTGAGTTGGTTTAACCTGTAAAATCAGTATTATTAATTTAGTTTTTAACTTTTAAATAAACAACTATAACATCTGAGAATATTCGTGTAATCAGAAAAATAAGCATAGTTTTTAAATATATATATATATATATATATATATATATATATATATATATATATATATATATATATATATATATATATATATATATATATATATACATATATATATATATATAAACATACACACTTACTTTGGTAAAACCTTTTGATTTTGCTAGTTCCGGCTAAAAATAATAAAAGACTTAAATGTATGTATGTATATATATATATATATATATATATATATATATATATATATATATATATATATATATATATATATATATATATATATATACACACACACACATATATTTACATATACACACATATATATACTTAAACACACAAATGTATATATATATAAAAAACACATATATAAATTTAGTGTATTCTACAAACAGAGTGCTCAATGTTCCAAAAGAACAGACCAATAATAAATTAGTAGTTTCAGTAGGTTCATCATGAATTCTTCAATCATGAACCTACTGATGGAGAAACACTGTGTAGAAGAAAGAAAAAATTATATAAGTGTTTTTACTAATTTATATTTACACACACACACACACACACACACACACACACACACACACACACACACACACACACACACACACACACACACACACACACAGAGCTATTTGCATTTAATAAATAAACTTGAAAAAGTTTGGTTTATTACTAATGATAAAGTTATTTAGGAGATATGTAATGTAACGGCATTGTATGAAATATAATATCTAATTTATCTTAGATTAATCAATTTAAAAATTTAAATAAATATTAAAATAAACAATTAAATAAAATAAATAATTAAAATAATAAATGAATAAAGAATTCTTACAAAGTCTTGGTCATACTCGCTTTTTTTAAAAAATGGTCTTTCAGGTTCAGTTGTCCTATTTTTTATTAAAAAGATGATAATTTAGCTTTATAAATTATGTTTTTTTGTCAATATATTATAAGTAGTTGCTAAATAATAATTGAGACTGACAAAAGTTTTTGGAACGCCAATATGAAAGAATAAATATTGCCAGCTTTTTATATTTTCAATGTCTCAATAAAATTTTAGAGATTATTTAAATAAAACGTTTTTTACAAAGAATAAGTAAAAATGAAGTAAAAATAAACAATAAAATTAACCAAATAACTTACAACTTAACTGTTTGAATTGGTTTAACCTGTAAAATCAGTATTTATGAATTTAGTTTACAACTTTTAAATAAACAACTTTAACATCTGAGAATATTCGTGTAATCAGAAAAAAAGGCATAGTTTTTAAATAAGTTTTATATTTAAGTTTTATATATATGAAATATTATTTTTGTTCATAACAATAATGACTATTAATTTAAATTTGACAGACACTCTTTTACATTGTATACATGTATAAAATTAACAAAAAATAAATAAAGCATGTATTATAAGAATTAAAATTAAAAATAATAATGATTTATATATATATATATATATATATATATATATATATATATATATATATATATATATATATATACATATATATATATACATACATATATATATACATACATATATATATATACATATATATGTATATATATATATATATATATATATATACATATATATATATATATTAGGCTGCTTATTGAGGTGAGCAATGTGACATCATACTGAAATAGCCATCTGCCGGGGGCGTCATTACCTTCATCGACTGACAAATAGCTGACTCGCAACGGAGTGCTGCTACGTCAACTAAGGTTTAGCATAACGCAACAATCATTTAATTCATTATTACTCTTCTTTTACACCTTTTTATTAATGTATCAAAATTGCTAAATATGAAATTATTTGAATAATTGAATTTATGAAAAAACTAACAAAAGAAAGGGTTAATTTGCTAACATTAAATAAAGAGTCACAATTGTAAGGTCAAGTCTCAAAAGTGTTTCTTTAACTACTTTTTTTTAATTTAATGTTCTGGAGATTTATTTTCATTCGAAGTCATGAGATAAATATAATTGAGTTTAAAAGTTTTTCTAGCCTACGAAAAGCATTTCCATGTGAAGAAAGGAGTTCCTCTGTCGTTTATAGCAATGGGTTAGTAAAGTTTTAATCATGAAAAACTTTTTTTGTGTAAGTTTATAGCAAATACATTCTTTTAATAGTAAATGTGTCATAAATATTTCGCTATTTATAAAACATTTTGACACATACGAACGGTTTATTTTAGGTTTAACAGGCTGTTTAGCATACCTTCTGGTGGTGTCTATTTTCATAACTGATTTTAAAAAGTTCCTGTAAAACTGATGTCAGTTTTTTTAAGGCGTTAAATAAAAGCTAAGAAAATACTATAAGCGAGCACTAAATATTATAATTTTATACTGTATTATATATTTCAGATAAATTAAATTGTTGTTATTTTAAATTAAAGTTAAACCCTTAAATGTTGAATCAGAATAATCCCCGCTTAATATACAAATTTAATTAATTCACTATTAACCCGTATTACGGGTAACATTGATTCATTGTTATAGTTAACCGTTACTGCTAGTCAATAATAAGTTTATTAAAAAATTATAAACAAATCACTTATCTCTAATAACTGGATAGCGCATCTTGAGGAATTTTAGTGCAAATTTTAAAGCCAAACGATGCCATTTTAGAAAGCTCCAGGTTATTCGATTTTACCTTAGTTATGTGAGTGTGTTTATATTAAATTTTTATAATACACAGTGTTTGTACAACATAGTTTGGGAATTATGGTGAGAATTATTAGAAGTTCTCGATTATTCAAATTGGATTTTATTCCCCGCGAAATTTATCCAACAAACTCATGCAAATATCATTTAGTTATTTAAACCTGCATTTTACCGACACTTTATTTATTCAAGGTAATTTTTTTGTTTCTGAACACGAAAAATAATCCGCTTTTTGAGTTTTTCCTAAAAGTACTAACTGAATTAAAAATGCAACAAATTAAAAAAAATTTAATTTTAAATACTCAAAAGATTTTAAAAATATACTAATCTTTTGAAAAAGCGGATACGAGAATAAACATTTGCGGAAACAATTTTGTTTACAAACCTATACCATCGACTGATAATATAGATTGAGAAAAGGTTGTGCTTTTAATTAAATGTTGTTATATTTTGTAAATACTCGCTTTTGTATTTAAATGAAAAACATTTACCTTTATTCATTCTGATATTCATATACATGCATGTATGTATATGTATATAAGTCTATAAATACAATACTTCAAGCATAAAGGAATATTTATAATGTATATATTTGCATGTATGTAAATATATATATGTTTATTAATATATACATCACGTATATATATGGTTGTAGATATACTAGTGTATACATTCTAAACTGAAGGATTATATCTAGTGTATATGTATGTGAATATGTATAAACATATGTGCATAAATACGTATATAAATATATATCTATACAAGTGTATACGCAGGGCTGTTCTTAAAAGGGTAGTAACCGGAACAAATTTTATTTAGTATTGGTGGCAGTACAAAAAGCCTATGCACGCTACAATTACAAGAGAGAGGGGCGTCACAATTAGGTTGGCCCCGTGCGCAGCAAAACCAAAGGAAAGCCCTGCGTATATATTCATCTTTTGAACTTAGTCGAAGTTACATTATTTGAAAAAAAATTTGTTTGTTACATATGATACAAAAATCAAGTTTAAATGTAAACTGACCGTAACTTTTGAATCACCTGCAGCAGTTTTTTTCTAAATTAAAATTTCAAAATAAATAAAAAAAATTACGACCATTATATCAACGAGTCACATAACAAAGAATAAAATCTTAAAATATTGCTATAATGAACTTTTTTTTTTAATTTAACTTTAATAAAAATGTTAAGTAACACTGAGGAATAAAATTATGCTCAATACAAAATACAAACTTTTTTTATTTATTGACAAAAATTAAAAATATATTAAAAAAAATTAAAATATATCATATACACGTAATCTCTTACCAAATACTCAGCAATAGCTGTTCTGACCAAAGCTCGATGCAAAAAAGCATATTTTCTATTTGGAGGGAAAATTTCTTTCATTGTAGTGTTGTCAATCGACATTATTTTCTTGTCGGATGTAAATCCCAAACCTTAAAAAGATAGAGCAATATATACAAGTTCATATTTCTAAATACTGTAATACGATAAAAACAAATAAAATAATGCGTCCTTGTATATATACAACATCCGCACTCATGCCTAATTATTAAGATAGATTAATAAAATACTTACTCTTCAAATACTCGCAGCATTCACTATCATCCAACATAATCTTACCTAATATTGAACTCATTTTAAAAATATACTTATATCGTAATAATAAAAATTTCAAAAAACTTCAAGAGCACCAACAACATAGTTTTTAGAATCATTTTCCTATTTATTCTCAAACAATATAATTACTTCCTTCATACTTAGTTTGCTAAATCTATAAGGCATATAGTTATTAGTTTTTATGAGTTTTTATTGCCAATTAAAACATTCTTTACGATTTATTTTCGTAATGCTTAGCACTGCAACGGACCTTTTATGCTTAACAGCTAAATTTACCATTAAATAAAATTACATTTTTTATAATAATTATTAATTTTAAATTTTTTTGTAATGAAAACATTAAGTCTAATGTTCTATTTTATTTTGTTATAATTATGCCAAAAAATAGTTGTGACTTCTTAATTAGATCACAAGATACCAACCTCATTACCGTATAGTTTTAAGATGCCACGACTGGTTTTCAGATCTCCAAGTCTCATAGCCAAATAAAGTTTTCAACTTCTATGCCTCAGTTTATTGCAACAAATAATTAATGGAAAGACTCTAGCTTAATTCAAACCCTATCTACTTTTTAGCACTATATTTTACTTTTACATTATTATTTGATTGCTCTCTGGTGCTTAATACACGGGAATGGACGTTTATTAATTTTTGAAACATTTTCCCACCCATCTCTGGCTCATTAGACTCCCCCCTCCTTCTATTTTTCAATTTTTACTTGATGCTAACTTAGATACTATAGGCTGGGTGAATAAGAAAAAAAGCAATTGCTCACAAGCAATTGCCCTGAGTAAAATAAAAAGCTGAAAAAACAAATGCTCACGGCAAAAGCAGTTGCTCAAAAATACGTGAATAAAGAATTGCTCATAACCAATATATCAATGTAATATATATATATATATATATATATATATATATATATATATATATATATATATATATATATATATATATATATATATATATATATATATATATATATATACTGTTAGTGATCTTCCTTGCGGCTGTAACATAATAAAAATACAGAATCCTGATCTAGAAAAATGGATAACGTCAGAAAAGGACTGGTTGTTTAAAATTGCCTCAAATTTTATGTAATTTTTTTTTTTTTTTTTTACGTGTTTATTTTACAACTACAAAGTAATAACAAGTAACCAATCACTGATTGGCAGTAAAGATATACAAATTTAAATCATAAATATAAAGTTCGAAATATACGAGGTAATAAAAAATATAGTTGCTTATATATTAAATATAGTTCCGAGACATGAATAAATTAAATACCAATTACAACAATATAATAACGTGTACGTAAAAATAATCCGAGAAATATATCTCTATATTACTCCAATTAAAATAAAAAATACAATAAATAAAAATAAATCTGCTGATTTTTCGGAGCAGAGTTTAGATGTTTTACTATATGTTTATTTACTTATTATTTCAAAATAATGTTAGTGTATAAATATGATAAAAACAAAATTTGTGTAAGATTGATAAAAAGAAATACTTATTTGTAGTCATAGGAAGCTCGCAGAAGACTTAAGTCAGTCTTGTCATCGAGTACCTTTTTCTTAGACGTGTAATACACATAAAAAATCAGTTGCATCCGTGGTATATATGTATGTGTTACATATTTACCTTGTTATTAATATTTTTTTTATCGATTTGTACTAAAAGTTGAGTTACATTTATTTATTCAAATTTAAAAAAATTCTTTACAGTTGTTTAATTTGATTATAGTAGTTTTTAGCTTTTTTTTCAGAGTGTTTGTTGTTTAAGTTTAATAGTGATTCGTTTCTGGAAACTAATTTGTTAAATAAATAGAGACCACGATATGTAATTGAGAATTTTGAGAGTCTTGTTGTTTCAAAAGGTATCTTAAAGTTGCTCTGTTGCTCTTGTATTGTATTTATTTATATTGTTTTTAAAAAGTGTGCTGTAAAATGTTCTGGAACCAGACTTAGTTTATATTTAAACATGAAAAGTATATTTTAAAAAATATCTATTTGAAATATATTTCGTGCGTTCATTTGTTCCAGAAGGGGTTGAGCATGAGTAAATTTGTTTTTGTTGTAGACTGGTCATGAAGCGTATTTTTGACTTAAGTAAAGTGGTTGTAATTTAGATTTGTGGGTACTGCCCCATGTTATATTGGCATTCATGAGATAGCTATGTATGAATGAAAAGTAGATAAGTTTCAGACTTTTTTGTGACAAAGATGGTCTTGTCTTGTAAAGTAAACCTATGTTCTTTGATATTTTTGTGTTTATGTAGTTTAGGTGGGGTTTCCAGGAGATGTGTTCATCAATTAGAATTCCTAAAAACTTTGTATTCAGAGCTCTTTTGATGGTTATATTTTCTATATTAATTGTTGGTAGGTTAAGGGGTATTTTTTTAATTTGTAGATAAGAGTGAAATAGTATATAATTAGTTTTTTCTATATTGAGTGACAGTTTATTTGATTTAAACTATATATTAACTTTTTTTAGTTCAGCATTTGTTTTTTCAGAGAGGTCTTCCATTGTCTTTGACGAGTAAAATAAGTTTGTACCGTCGGCAAACATTATAGTTTTAAAGACATTTGGAAGATCGTTTATATAAATGAGAAACAAAAGAGGAGCAAGAATGGAACCTTGGGGTACACCACATTTTGTTTTTAGTAAATTTGAGTTGCTTTTTCTATCTATAATAACACACTGTTGTCTGTTATTAAGGTAGTTTTTAAACCAATTTAAAGTTTGATTTTTTATACCATAGTTTTTCATTTTTGTTAGTAAAAAATTTTGTTAGTTTTTAAATATTCATTAAATTTATTATAGATTATTCGTTCTAGAAGTTTTGAGAATACCGAAAGAATAGAGATTGGTCTATAATTGTTTAAAGAATTGGTTTCTCCTGATTTATAGATTGGTATAACTTTAGAGATTTTTAGTTTATCAGGTACAATACCTGTTGAAACTGATGAATTAAATACTTGGTAAATTGAATTACGTATCTCCTCAAAAACATCTGACACTACTTTTTAAGAGATATAATCTATACCTGGGGACTTAATTTTAAGTGATTTAATAGCTATTTCAAGTTCGTCTTGATTTATTTCATTGAAATTTAAAGAGCAGTGTGAGCCTGTTAAGTAACTTTTAAACGTATTATATAAAATTTCGTGTTTTTTTATTTTTTCAAATAGGTTTTTGTATTGCTTGTTGAGGGATCGGTTCGCATCGCTTCTATTTTTAATAGGGGTGGGAGTTAAGGTTAGTTTTAGTCTAACTAAAATTAGTCGACTAACTTTTTAGTCTAACTGAATTTAGTCGACTAACTTTTTAGTCTAACTAAATTTAGTCGACTAACTTTTTAGTCTAACTAAATTTAGTCGACTAACTTTTTAGTCTAACTAAATTTAGTCGACTAATTTTTTAGTCTAACTAAATTTAGTCGACTAACTTTTTAGTCTAACTAAATTTAGTCGACTAACTTTTTAGTCTAACTAAATTTAGTCGACTAATTTTTTAGTCTAACTAAATTTAGTCGACTAACTTTTTAGCGTAACTAAAATTAGTCGACTAACTTTTTAGTTTGACTAAATTTAGTCGACTAAGTTTTTAATTTGCGAAAAATACATTGTTACTTTTACCCAAAAAGTACTTTTTTTAAATCTTGTTATGTGTTAGTTGTGAAGTGGTTTGAGCGCCATTTTTTTAATAACAAATTGCTGTAAGTTACAATTTAGATCTCCATGGCATCTTTTTCAAAGTTGATTTTCAGAGTTTTTCAAGTTTTTGGAGTAAATTTTTTTTTCTTAAGTTTGCGAGATATACACTTGGAGTTTTGTAATAGTAAAAAAACTGTATCCAATTACTCCCCCCTTATTACTAAGTACTTGTTTTAACTTTCAATGAAAAGCGGTTTAAATCTGGATTTTTTCAATTTCTAAGTAAAATGAACCATAAACTATTAGAAAAAAAAATGGTGCCATATTTTTAAATTGTGTTGTATGCAGAAGCTTTTTCGGATTTCTTTTATCTAATACCAGCAATCATTTTTTGAGGTAATAATACCTAATTTATTTTGTTCTACACTCATAAAACGCAGTTTTTACAGTGACGACAATATGATTGTCATTGTTAGTAACAATTACACAATGTAGAAATAATAAAAAACATTAATTGCGTAACAATTTGTTACGCAATTAATGTTTTTTATTATTTCTATATTGTGTAATAGAATATATATCTTGTTCAACTCTCAATTTTTATTTTTTTTTTAATTATTATTAAAATGCTAATAACTAATTATGTATTCGGTATAAAATATCAGCTGTTTTTGGCGGAGTTGTTCTACTAACAAACCAATTTTTATTTAATTCAATGAAAGAAAATGTGGGACAATACTAGGTACAAACAAAACATTTTTATTACCTAATTGTCACAAATTATATTACGTATTTTAAATTTCTTAAAAACAAAAAATTTTAATGAATGTCTTTAAGTTGATTTATTTGTCTTAATTCATATTATGCTCATATAATTTCTCAACACAACAAAATTTAAGGAATGTCTTAACTGACACCTCAAAGTAATGGTTTCCCGCTATATATTAGATAAACCGTTATTCTCAAATATATATTTAAATTTACTTTAAGAAATTGCATTTTTAAACTATGTCGAAAAATAATACGTTTTCTCCAATTGAATATGCTGCTCCAATATCTGATTTGATGAATCTGACGAAGAAAAGATTGGATAAAAGAAAGACTATAGATGAACAAAACCCTGCAGATCATAACGATAGCGAAACAAGTTCAAGTTTTTCATCCGGTCAAACAGAAATTGAAGTTGATGCTCAGTCCATTGAAGAAGCAGCTAAAACTACATACGAATATTACTCAATCGAGGAGGAAACATCAAAATGGATATGCAATCAATGTAATAGTAACAGACCTAAAAAGTACTCTTGTAAAACATCAGGGAGTATATTAGATTACCATCTTGAACATGATCACAAAATAATAACGCCGAAAAAAAAACGAACTATGAGTGGCTTGTCAAAAGAAGTTAGCGATAAGATTGATAGAGTTCTTTTAATTTTCATTATTGCCTGTTGTCTTCCATTTATGTTGGTAGAAAGTAGTGCATTTAAAGAATTTGTTTTGTGTTTAAATCCAAAGTATAAAGTGCCTTGCCGAAAAAAGTTAAGATCTCTTTTAACTGATTTATATCGAGAAAAAGTTGAACTTTTGAAATCAAAATTATTATCAATTAAAGTTTTATCTATTACTACTGACGGATGGACGTCCTGTCAAAACTATAGTTATATATCTGCAACTGCACATTTCATTTCTGACAAAACAAATTTCATCAGTTTTTGTTTGGGCTTTGCATACCTTAATGGCAGCCATGATGCAGATAATTTAAAAGAGGCTTTGCTAAAAATCGTAGAAAAGTTTAAAGTAGATGATAAAATAATGAGTATAGCAGACAACGCCAGTAACGTACGCAACTGTCTAAATTCTTTAAAAGTTTGTTTAAACATTCAACCAATAAGATGCATGGGACATGTTTTGCAATTAATTGTTAAAAATGTCATAGATTTAGTTGAAGAAGGTGAAAAAGATAGTTCGTCTAAATTCTTTTTCATTGCAAGAACATTAACTAAGTGCAGGAAAATTGTTACATCTTTCAATCATTCTTCTCAACTTAATGATTTATTAGAGGAAAGTCAAACACGACAAGGTGTCGAAAAAAATCACATACTTCATTTGATTCGAGATGTGAAAACTCGTTGGCACTCTACGTTTCTTATGGCAGAGCGAATGCTTAAGCTTCACTCCTACGCAAAAGATATCTTTAATTCGAAACAACAATACAAAGATATGAAAAAATATTTACTCGATGAAGATGAAATGGTTAACTTAAAAGAAACGGTAAATGCTTTATTAAGCTTTAATCAAGTAAGTGTTTTACTATCTGGCGATAGGTATGCAACGTGTTCTTTAATTATTCCAAGTATAAAGTACCTTGAGAAGCAGCTGAGTAAGAATAAAAGTGAAACTCCTCCTTAAATTGTAATATTGAAATCACATTTGTTAGAATCTTTACAAACTTACAAAGATTCATATGAATTAGAGAATAATTCCTTTTTATTGTGTGCCACTTTTTTGGATCCAAATTATAAAAGTTTTCAATTCTTTGAAAAGTACGAAAAAAAGAAATATTTAAAAATTGTGAAAAAAATTTTTGTCAGATTTTTATCTCTCAAAAAGAGTTGGTGAAATAATTCCAATTAAAAAGGTGACAAAGGAATCAAAAAAATTTAAGTTGTCATTTGAGGATGAAGAAGATGATTCCGGAAGTGATAGTGACAAAAATGTAACCTTAGATTTAAAAAAAGAAATCAGTGAATATATAAGATTGTCAGTGCACGAACAAAATGTTTTAGAGTTTTGGCATCAAAATCAATATGTTTTTCCAATATTGTATTGCATTTCAACGATGATTTTATGTACACCTGCTACCAGTGCACCAAGTGAGCGCCTTTTTTCTGATGCATTAAACAATTTGTATGCTAAGCGAAACAGGATGACGGCTGAATGTTTTCAAATGTTGATGTTTTTGTACGAAAATTCGGAATTTTTTAATTTGGTTTAAAATTGGTGCAATTTAATCAATGTAATACGGAAATATTTTGTTGTAATAATTATTTTTGAATTTATTTTATTGTTCTTAAATAAAAACTCTTAAATTTAGAACTTGAACTGTTTTGTTTTAAAAACAATCAAACAAGGTTGCAACATGTTTAAAAAATGATTTTATAAAGTTGTTGCTCTCATGTTTGGGACAGGGGGGGACCCCAGAAACTTGAGGGCTTTTATGTTTCCAGGCTACAATTATCGCAATTTTTTGCAAATTATCATTATCCGATTTTCAATTTTTTTTTTTAGAAAAACCAATTGCTTAATTAGACTATAAAACTAAGTGCAAAATATGAACGTAGCAAGTCTTCCCGATTCTATGTTATTTAAATTTAAGTTTTTTTACATTTGTAAATGTATTTTACATTTTCATGTATTAATTATGACCCACCCAAGTTTATATTTTATAATGAATGATTTCATTAACCTTACCTTCTCTTTATAATTCTATAAAAAATGGCGTCTTAAATGCGGTACATTTAAGTTGATATTTCAAACTTACTTTTTAAATAAGATTGCTTCTAGTTAACTTTAGATCTTACTTTTCACGCTAAAACTCTTATTTCTAACAAACTATCTACTCCAGCTTGAAGCAATTTAAAGCCAAAAATTGCTGCTGCCTAGTATACAGCCATATTTAATATAATTAAATGAGTTTATATACGACTAAAAATTAAATTTTTGATACAAAAAAAAAACATTATTTTGGGAAAAATATATCGTAACTTAATTTTTTTTTAACAAAAAGTGAAAATGTACTTTAAAATGATAGATATTCTGCATTTTTTAAGTAATTAAAAAGTGATAAGAAATTTTCTGGTTTGATAAAGCGACCGCTGCCATTTAACAGAATATTTATCTTATTTTACAGTTTTACACGATTTAATTGCGGAGGTTGCATTTTTAAATGCGGACGATGAGCCTCTCGGTAAATGCTATTAAATGTTTTGCATTTTAAAAACTCTATTAATACGTTTAACATTTGGTATGCATTTTAGAATAAATAAATTGCCGAAGCTTAAATGTACTTAAATTGTAAAAAACATAACCTAAATACGCCAACCAATTTAAGCGCAATTCCGTGCTTATTTGTCCGTACGTTGAAAAAATGAGAAAATGATAAAGTTTTAATTATGAATGTAATGATAACGTTGCATATATAAGCTTTCGCATTAAATGTCAAGCTTGTTGAGAAAAATGATGGAAGTTAGCGTTAATAAATTGGTACTTCTTATTGCTTATATGAAATTAAATATTTAGAGACTAAGTATATTCGCTAGTATGCAGGGAGGGGGGAGGTGGTAAGTTGAAAACTGCCGTAAGAACAATTGCCGATTAAAAATTATACTTGCTGAGTATAAGAATATATATATTGATTGCTGAGATTTGCTAATAATTATAATAACATCTTAATTTGCCGAATGATCAAACTAAATATCGGTAATAGCATGGCCTATAAGAGATGGACGTGCAACCTATTTTTTTTTTTTTTTTGCGAACCATGCTCATTGCGCATTGTTACAAATCTTTTGTTTTAAACAATAGAAATTAAATTATAAAGTCTGTCGGATTCGTCGAAAACTTTTGGTCTCGTCTAACCAGTTACATCAACTTCCTTTTAGTTATTCAAGATAACAGCAATAGATAGCAATTCCACGGCTCAACGAAAAACATTTGACGTTTGAAAAAAAACACGTAACTTTCATGAACTTTACTCTCTTATATCTTTTTGTATGCTTAAGCAAACACCTTAGGGTTTTTTGCATCAATTAGTGTTACTCAATCTCTTTCCAGTCATATATAGAAAGTACTATGGTTTATATGGCTTCATTTAAATTTTATCCATATCTTAAGACCACTTTTAAGAAAAAAGCTCGAAGCGGGAACATTTTTTTAAAACAAAGCTTTTAGAGGTTAGGATTCCTTAGTACCAAAACACATCCAATTTTTATAAAACTTTCCGTATACATTAAAAAAGGGATGACGAAACAAATGGAATGTGCACACTTTTTAACTTTTATACATAAATTTTTAGTTCTTAGCGTTTCAAAACTTCAAGGTTTATTTTTATAGAAAAAAAAAAGTGTTTTTTAAAAGTGTCCAGGTGGAAATTGCAAGTTTACTCTTTCCTCTTAATAACAAGTATTTATTTATGTTTTCTTGAAGAATAGGTTCTAAGGATTTGTATATAGAAACTATGTATATATATATAACTATCTTCCTTCGCATATTTTATGACGTTTTTTGTTTTGATTTTGCTGACATAATGCAAATTTTCGATGTCATAACAATGCAAAATTTCCATACTCAAGCCCTATACCTTTCGTCAAAAAATCATAAACTATTGCACTACAAAAAATTCAATAACTTTAGATCCGCTTAACTTCAAGGCCGAATGACCCCTCATTTTTTAAGTCAAGTCAAGCTCTATACAATGATATAAGTTACATATGTTTATTTGAATAATAAAAAAATCGTCAAGAATGGCTACAATAGAATCAGATTTTAAGTTTAATTTTATATAGCTAGATATTCCTTATATTTTAAGAAATAACACTGATAATAATATAGAAATTGAGATCATTTACTTAACTACTTTAGTACATGTATAACTAGAGATATAACAAATAATACAAAATATCAACTAGTTTTGTAGCTACTTAGAGAATATTGGTTTCATGTCCAGGGAACTACACCATCTACTATATTGCTGTAGACTTATTGTTTATGAATATTATAGAATTTTTTATTTTTATGTTTAACAACAGAAATATATACAGTTAAGGATAAATAACTCATACATAAAATGAATATAAATACAATAAAGAAAAAAATAATTTGAATGAAGGACCAAGGAGTTGCATGAAACCAGACCTTGACTAAAAATTTTATTTAAGCATTTTTACTTTTCGCTTTACTTTTTTTAGTCATTTTGAAATTATCTTTACAGATCTATTTTATTATTGATGGAACTTTGTTTACACGAAAAAAGTTCCCAAATTTACAAATGTTTATCTTGGAAAAATGATGAAAATCTGTTCGTGCCGACAACTGATTTCCTTTTCCTTGGTGTAATTTGTTTAGTAATTTGTCAACACGTGAAGTAGTTACTTATCCTGAACAGTCTTATTAAACAAATGCTATAAAATTTAAACTAATACCACGTGATCAGAGTTTCTGTTTAAAAACTAAGGGCAGCCATTTTAATAGATTTTTTTGTTGACGGGTGAAAATTTAGAGTTTCTCGGAAACTCGCATGGCTCGCTAATTTCTGCGGCCTCTTTGATGTAAAACAATAGGTTGCACGTCCATCTCTTATAGTTCCATGGTAATAGATAGTGAGTGTCATACCCCCAACACCACCTTCCCTTCTCGCTGGCTCCAATACTATATATCACTAATATGAAAATGAAAATTTATAGGCAATGTATAATAAAATCCAATTTTAGGAATGTTACTTATCTGGGATAATTTTTCCTATGTTGCTATGTTAAGCCTTTGAAATAGGGTTGTTAACCGAAAGGTTTCAAAGATTTCTGTAAAAAAATCTTTCAAAAGGGTATATACAATTAGTATTTATTTTTATTCGTAACGAATATATAGAAGCATTAAAATTTGTCAAAGTAACTTTCGCAAATAATACTTCTGAAAATTAGACTTTCGCAAGTTGCTATTTCAAATAATGCTCTTCCAAAACTTCCAAAAGTTTCACTTTCGGAAGTAGCACTGGAGAAATGAGCGCTTTTAATAACTACGTTTCGAAATCTATAAAGGAAGTTTATTCGCCTAATTGCAAGAAATGTGAAAATAAAATATCTGTATATATCAAACTGTTTGTAATGAAACTTTATCTTCAGTATAGCAACATATTAAATTTTTACTAGTTTGTTTTTTCAAATAATGATCAAAAAATTTATTTCGAAAGGAAAATTTTTGATAAATCCACTTGAAGAACGGTCACTTACGGAAGAAAACTTGAAATTCGTCATAAAAACAAGATTGAAATGTTCCATTTAAAAAAATCCGTTCAATGAACTAAGTAATTAAATGCTCATTACTCATAAGTGTCAATTATCGCGCATGCAAATTTTTATGAAGTAAAAAACTGATATTATTTTTTAACTGAGTCCTTTTGGTAGGTTTCAAAAATCTTCTTTTGAAATGAATCGATTAGCAAGTTTCTTTTCGCTTGTGAGCGTGAGAACAAAAATACCCCCAACAAGTTGGCTTTCCCAACCCCGAATTAGACGTTAAATTAAACTGCAGAATGTTAATTAAACGTTCAAACGGTACCTTTTTTAGATTCCGTGCCCATTGGGTGTTTATAAACAGTTGCAACAACCGCATTGGTAGTTGTCTCAGAGCTGGGACAAAATTCTAATAATCAAAGTTGATTTAATACGTTACGAATTTGATTTGATGTGCCCCTATGAACCATATTTGGGACATTCAACCGCCACAATAATGTGCCATCGTGTGTGAAAATTTCATGGCTTCATAGGTTATTCAGTTTTTAGTACTGAAGCTTGTTTTAATCGACTAATTTTAGTTAGTGCTAAAAAGTTAGTCGACTAAATTTAGTTACGCTAAAAAGTTAGTCGACTAAATTTAGTTACGCTAAAAAGTTAGTCGACTAAATTTAGTTAGACTAAAAAGTTAGTCGACTAAATTTAGTTACGCTAAAAAGTTAGTCGACTGAATTTAGTTAGACTAAAAAGTTAGTCGACTAATTTATTTACGCTAAAAAGTTAGTCGACTAATTTTAGTTACGCTAAAAAGTTAGTTGACTAAATTTAGTTAGACTAAAAAGTTAGTCGACTAAATTCAGTTAGACTAAAAAGTTAGTCGACTAATTTTAGTTAGACTAAAAAGTTAGTCCACTAAATTTAGTTAGACTAAAAAATTAGTCGACTAATTTATTTACGCTAAAAAGTTAGTCGACTAAATTTTGTTAGACTAAAAAGTTAGTCGACTAAATTTAGTTACGCTAAAAAGTTAGACGACTAAATTTAGTTAGACTAAAAAGTTAGTCGACTAATTTTAGTTAGACTAAAAAGTTAGTTGGGTAATTTTAGTTACGGTTTTTTTAGTTAAGTTAGTTACAATTTTTAGTTTTGGTCACAACACTAATTTTTAAGTATTTTACGTATAGTTTTTGTTTTTGTTTTGAGGATTTTCTTATTTCTTTTGTTATCCATAGACAATTTAAATATTTTCATTTTTAAATAAGTAAATGGCATTACCCATAAAAAACGAAAAAGAAACATTTTATTCAAATGTTTCTTTTAATTGATATTTAAACTATTATTATTTCTGTTTCATTTTTGTCTATATTTTCAATGTTTTACTAACTTACAGCTGAGTACAACGCTGTCTGTCGTTGAAGCTTAAGAGAAATTAAAGTTGTCTAAACATTGTAGTTTAAATTTGAGGAATGTTTTAAGAAACAAATAATAAAAAAAATATATGCTTGTATGTTTATGTAAGCTTGTGATGTATTTATATTTTTAAATGTATGTATGTAAAAATATGTGCACAAATTATTTGAATAAATAAAACATCGAAATTCGATATCTAAAAATTAAATTAAATTACAGTTAAAGCAATCATTTTTATATTTTTGCTTATTATATGTTGCACTCGAATCTCATTTGACATGAAATATCCTATCTTCATACCACGGGATTCCGAATTTACTGATTTATTTATTTATTTTCGTCACTCGATAGTAATGCACAATGGAGTAAAAGAAACATTGAACCAACTATGCAGCATGTTTTGGATACCAAAAGCAAGAAATTACATCAAAAAGCTTATTCAAAAATGTCACTTTTGCAAACGTTTTGAAGGGCTGCCTTACTCTTACCCCAAAGCAACCCCTTTACCCTTTAGCAGACTTAATGATAACCCTTTACCCTTTAGCAGACTTAGTGATAACACGCTTTTAAATTTACCGGTGTGGACTATGCAGGCCCTTTATACATTAAAAATGTATGTTAGGGCAGTATTGTATATAAAACTTGAATTTTTCTATAAACATGTTCTACTACACGCTCTTTTTTTTTAGATCTGGTTGCTGATTTGTTAGCTGAATCGTGTGTTCGTATTTTACGAAGATTTACAGCAAAACGAGGAGCACCTGTGGAAATCATTTCGGACAACGCAAATTTTATCGCATCTTGTGGCATATCATGGCATGTCAACCCTGCCGCTGCTCCGTGGTGAGGAGGATTCTTCGAAAGACTTGTTGCTTTGACAAAACGTTACCACCACAAAGTAATTGCAAATGCATGCCTTACCTACGAAGAACTTTTAACTACTTTACATAAAATTGAAGCTGTTATCAATAATCGCCCAATTACATTTACTTATGATAAACCTGAAGGCACCCCATTGACGCCTAATCATTTATTATATGGCAGAACATTAAACTTTTTAGCAATTAAAAACAGCAATATAGATTACAACTTAAAACACGTAGAACGTACAATGATGATATTTTAAATCACTATTGGAAGCGATGGAGAGAATAAATATGTAACTGAACTGCGAGTATATCATAAGCACTTTAAGAGAAAAGGTACAAACCAAATCTCAATAAACGATACTAATACACAATCCGAATATTAAGCGAGGAATATGGAAAACAGGAATAGTTCAAAGACTAATCAAATCACAGGATATACAGATTCGTGTAGCAGAAGTTAAATACATTATAAATGGAAAAGAAATTATCATCCAAAGACCTAATAATAAACTATACCTTTGAGAAGCTTTAAACAATGCGCCAAATGCAGAAATCATTCAAGTGAAGTTTTGTATCGAAAATGACATTAAACTCTTTATTAGTAATTAGTTGGCCGGGAAATAATGGGCGCGATTGCGTACGTAATCAACTCTTTTACGCTTCTTGTTTATTCTTACATACACGAGGTTTATTATTGTATATATGTTCACGAACCGCATTTAAGAAACGTGTATCTCTTTTAGTTGTATTATAAAACCAATTCGTAACAAGAGACTCTTAATATAAAATACCTACAGATTAAAATGTATCCAAGAAGATACAACATGGTGAATTAAAATTAGAAAAGTTAGAAAAAGCTTCGAAATAGCATTATATTATTATATTATTAATTAGTAATCTTTGTAAATTTTGCAAAATAAATAAATAAGCAAAGTACAATAGTGAAGCTATTGTATTAAAGCAATAAATCACTTAAAAAAAGGTTGCTAAGGCAAACGTCAAGATGGTGACATCTGTCTTAGCAACTTTTTAGCAGTGATGCTATCTACATTACTGATATATTGTTAAGTGATGTCTGTCATTTAAAACATTAAAACATTTCTTAAACAAGTTTTGGTAAAAGTTAACAATAAACACAAACTTATCTAAATATTGACGAAATGATGCTAATTTAATATGTTGGACATGTTATTTATCTGTGCAGTAATTTTATTTTAGAAATTGTTTCCTAATGCTATTTTAGGTAATAATACTATGGGACCGCTTTAGTATCACTTGAGGAATTTTAGTTTAAAAACCGTTTCCTGAAAGTGAATCTCAGTTGTTTAGTTACAGCAAAGGTGATTACGATTCAATTTCAAACTTTATTGCATCAATCAACTGAAATATTTTATTTCTGCATAAAACTGAGGATCAAATGTTCATTGTATTAATTTCTAACAATTGTACTGATTGCAAATATTTTATCACCAAGATTAATAAAACAAAGAAAAAGTATAATCCTTGGGCGACTATTAAAAACCTAATCCGAGCAAAAAAATCCGCTCTGTATATCAACTGCTTTACTAAATGGAAGAATAATAAACTTTAAATAACCTTTAAACAAAGAGAGCACGTAAAAAAGAAATAATATTAATATTCTTCTTAATAATTTTCATCGTTAAAAAAGTTATACTAACCTGAATGAACTTGTAATGACACCTTGCATTTTTATATTCAAGGCATTATTAACTCTACTAAAATGCTCTACTAAAATGCGTAATTTAGGAGTCATTGTTTTATGTAACCCTAAGTGATGCACACATTTTTGAACAGTTTTCTCAAAATCCTTACAAATTTTTGGTATGCAAAAAGACATTCACTTTTATTGATGAAAAAATGGCTCTCAAGTTATGTAAAGTGTTTATTAGACCTTACGATAAATATACAGTGTCTATTTGGGCTTCTTATTTAAAAACTGATAAAACCTTGATTAAATCTATTTTGCGCAAAGTAACAAAATGAACTTATATGTTTTGTTGGGGCACCGGTAAGCTTATGGGTTAAGAGAAATTTTCCGCATTTTTTCCCACATTTAATTGCAATAAACACAGCAATAAACCTTAATAATAAACTCAAACCTAAAACTCATGCCTATTTTACTGAATATAGCGTAAATAATAAAATAGCTATTAATTTTGACTCAAAAATGTCATGCCCGTTTCTAAATTGCCAAAGACAGTTACCGCCAGTTTACAATAAACAGGAAAACAGAAGCGCTCAACTATTTCTCGCAATAAATTATGCCCAGTTCTAAATTGTATAGCCAATTTAGTCTTCGCGGGTTTTGAGCGAAAGACTAAAAAACGCAATCACGTGAGGAAAAACTTAATTTGAAAAACTATTTTTTAAAGCCGATAAAAATTTCTATGCCCTTAGGAAAGAAAAAAAGGTAAACTATTGAAAATTTAGTTTTAATAACGTACACCTCTAAAAGGTCTAAAAGCTTTGGAGGATAATAAAAATCTGGATGTTGTACGTTATTAGTCTGTCTTGTCAAAATAAGGATATGTTAAAAGTGACTTGACAAAAAGGAAAAAAAACAACAGATTTTTGTAGCATGTTTTTCACAGTATAACAAAACTATCGTTTATAAGATTTCTACAAAAATATTCTTAAACCAACGAAGGGCGCATTGCCCCCTCCCCCCTTCCCCACCATAGGCTCGAAATTTTTTCTAAATAATACATCAATTAATAATTTATTTAAAAAGTTGTCCGTTTGATAAAGATCATAAATCGTAATGATATCATACTTAATAAGAATTTTATGCCTGCACTGTGGTTACACTGATTTTGTCGTGGTGATAATATTCATAGTTTTTGCACCGTATAAAAGATAATCTTCTATATCTTATAATACGTTAGTTATACATAATATGTGGTCCGTATTACCATTGAACCACAGTAATACTTGTGGTTTTTCACTGAACGAGTAAATCAAATGTTGATATCAAAAAACTAATAAATTTTCCAGATCTACCTCAGTTTCTAAAAGCAATTTAAGATAAGAATAGTTAACTACCTACAGAATAGTTAACTACCTATTGTAAGTACATCAATGAATGTGTGTAATGAACTTACTACCGACGTTGGTTACTTTGTAATAAAAAAGGAAACAGTATCAAATTCAAATAAAATTACTGATACTATGAAATATAAATTGATAGAGATGACTAATATTCCTAGCGATAATTTTGTCTACCCGTTTTCATAAAAAAAAGTAAAGAAGAAAAGAGATTCCTAAAACGATTGCATTTTGAAAAACATAAGTGGCTTACTTATTCTGAAAAAGAGCGGATTGTTTTGTAAATACTGCGCGTTATTTTCTGATAAAGGTGGAAAAGAAAGAGCTACGCCGTTATATAGCTATATAAAGTATTGGACAAAACATTTGCAACCAACATCGAACAATGCTAAAAAGTGTTCCTAATTTTACATGTCTAAAAAACGAAACGAACTATACTACCACAGCAAACAGCTCAGGAGTCTGGAGTCATAGCATGTCATGACATGAGCAATCAGCTGACAGGTGACAGCACACAGGCAGAATTTCGTTGACAAGTGCCATTTTGCAGCGGATAAAACAAGTGCAACTTTTTTGGTTTGTTTCATTTTCATAAGTCTGGTCCGTGTCAACGTCACGGAGGTTTTTTAATAATTAAAAGAAGTATCCAGAAGTTTTCAGAACCATGCAGAAGCTTCCAGAAGTTTCCAGAAGAAGCATCTGGAAGCATCCAGTAGCATCCAGAAATATCCAGAAACATTCAGAAGCATCCAGAAGCTTCACACAGGTTCATTTTACTATATAAGAGACATGTAAATCGACATGTAATTCAGTCAGTATATGGAAGTCAATCAGTCAGTATTATCAAGACAGTTTATCGAAGTGAGTTTTATCAAAGTGTTTTATCGAAGAACATCAATACAAAAAGTGAAATACAACAAGTGTTTCATTACATCAATACAGTCCACATCCAACCATGACGTAACAAATGTAACACGGTAAGCCTTGAGAAGCGTGATTATTTATTTTTATAACTTCAAATGCAAAATTGGCTCCCGGCAGTCTTGGATTGGAACTAAGAAAGAAAATTATTGGCGATTACGTATGTGGAATGTCACAAAAAAGTATTTGTGATAAATATCGTGGGAAAAAATGGACCGTATCAAGACTATGTTCCAATAGTTATTTCTCTAAATTGAAAAAATGCAGCATTTTTATATAAAGAAACTAAATTAGCATTATTTGGTTGCACTCGTTTTGTCCGATACTGTAAGTCCTTAATCTTTTTACTAATTTGTGCACAAATGCATGCATATTTTTTTCATATTTACCTATTACTTGCTAATATTGGCCTAAAACATATTTTTGTAGATTGAAAAAATGGTTAAGATCGAGAATAGGCCAAAATCGATTAATGGGCTTGGCTTTGCTGCATGTTCACAGACATATTATATCTATTTATGATATAATCGAAAATTTTCTAAAATGAAAAAAAGAAATATAGACTTTGTTATTTAAGTATTTGACTATCAACCTTATGTTGGTGTATGTTTTGTATATATATATATATATATATATATATATATATATATATATATATATATATATATATATAATGTTAAATAAATATTAAATTTAATTTGATACTTTTATTTTTATATATTTACGCGTAACAAACGCGTAACAGAAACAAAGCTATAGGTAATCGACTGTAAATAATATTTAGTAAGTATAAAAGAAAATTTCGTTTCGAATTGGTTTCAACTCAAATACGCCTTTGGTAATAATACATGGATTAAAATGTGACTGTAAGTTGAAAAAAGCAGAAATCTTTTCAGACTGCTTAAAACGGAGTTATCAACAGTGATATGTACATTTATGTTATTTAAATAAAAAAAATATTGTTATATCGTGGTCGTGTAACCTAATCTAAAAAACTGACAAGAATACACATAACAACAAAAAACACGACAAAAACTCCATTAAAACACAATGCTCTTTTAGATTATAAAACAAGATCATAACATATTACAAAAACATTAACAGTTTCGTATTACAGTTAAAACGGAGAAAGGCAAATTTTTTATTCCTGACAAATTCACGTAAAACAATTATACGAAAAAATACAAATATAAAGCTCGTGCTTTTATTCAACATCCACTTAGATATAAGTTTAAAAGAATTTAAATTCTTTATAAAGCAAACAAAACATTGCAAAAAAGAATTCTACCAAAATTAAAAAGTAAAAAAACTTTTGACAGAAATTTTTTCTTTAAAAATCTCCATAAAAAAAATAGTTAAAAAAAAGAATAGTTAAAAACCTAACAATACAAATTACCAAGGGTAAAAAAAATGCATCGGTGAGGCGTACGCTATTTTAAACAAGTTTAAAAAATCTTGCAAAAAGCGTACGCCTCACCGCTGCGTTTTTTAAACCTTACATATTACAACAAAATATTAAGATTCTGAAAAAGAAGTAGACCCTGCTTAAGATAAAACTATGTTTTAACAACTTCTAGCATGTCATAAACAATGTAAGAGTTGCTAAGTAACAAATAACTCAAAAAATAAAAGACAGAACACAGAACAAAAAAAAAATATATAAAAATAAAACAAAAAATTAAAAACATTAAAATTTTGGGGAAAACAAACTTAAAAATTAAAAAAAAATTAAAATTTTATACTGGTCACAAAACTATATTGTTTACTTTATCATATCGTTAGACGAATACCAGGAGGCCGTATGTCCTCATTTTGTGTTTTTTCTGTTTATTATTACTATTAATCAATATTCAACAATCAATGGGGTGTGTGTCCAATAAATTTAATCTGAAGAATGATACAACTTTTAAAAATATCTAAAAATTAGTCGGACATTCTGGCAAAAAGTCTATATAAATTAAATTTTAAAACCTGATTTTCTCGGAAACACAAAAAATGGTCATACGGTCGTGTAGTACGTAATTGTACCAAAAAAATGGTCAGCTACCCAAATGAAGCAAAATATAATTAAAATAACCTTTAAAACATGTTAACCCTGAAACAGGTCATATTATATATTTCATACTTTTCGATTTTCCATTCAACCAACCTCACTGAAATAAAAAGATAAAAAATTGTTATAAATTTGTCTCTATAATGTCTCAATTTTTGTATATGCTAAAATCTTTGTTTGGAATAGACAAGCAGAATTGCTATTTTAAAATTTAACTACTGTGCCCTATCTAGTTACTTGATAATAGATCAGAGAAATTGATTAAAACCAGGTGGAGGGCGAACAGCTGATTGTGAGCGATTGTTGCTAAAGCCACCACTCCATTCTTTCATCATAAAATACTTTTTATTATCAATCTAAAAATTAAATAATACGCATATTATAACAGACAATAAAAAAAACAGACATGCACTTATTCTATAAACGAATTGATTTACTAGAATTCAGCAATAATAATACTACTGATAAAGCAATATTAGATAAAGAATTTAAAAAATTAGAAACAATTAAAAAAAAAAAAAGTAAAATTGTTTATTATTGCAAATTAAAAATTGTTTTCAATTTAGTTTTTAAAATCCAGTATCCATTTTTATACAGTGAAAAAATTTTAAAAATTAATTAATTAATTAATTAACAGCTAGGTTGGCATTATCCGTACAAACCGTGTTTGATTACTCCAACCTGAATACTCTGTTTGAAACTATGAATTCCAAAGTTTTCATCTCGAGATATTTTCCTGATATTAAATCACAAAAAGTGTTGTACTAAATCCTCGATTGCAGTCATCTTCCATGCGGTAGTATTGTATCAGTATTTAATACGGTATTTTTTCATCTGTAATATTAGCTGTAATATTGTATGGCAAATTTATTTAAAACGAAGTTTTGAAAAAAAAAATTTTAAACATAGAACAGGGCCGACGACTCGGGTTTCGAAGTGGGCAAAAGAGGAGGAGAGGTACAATAGTCAATTCGTAAAAAAAGTCTTTCATATTTAGAATTTTCTTTAAAAAATTATAAAAAATAAAATAAGGTCATTTAGAGAAAAAGTCGGGCCCCCCTCCTTCCTCAGTATTGTGGGCTATCTTGAATACATTTAATTGAAATGTATTAAGTAATCTCATTTATTTGATGTAACCAATGCAATGTTTTACTGTAATAAGTTCATCGAGGAAAACTCTTAAAAACATTGTAATGCAGTTACAAACTTTACTCTTTTAATCTCTATTTAAGTTTATTTTTTTAATCTCAATTCGGTCGATAAAGGTTGGAGGCAGATTTATGGGTATCAAACGCTTTTTTCAGGTGGATAAAAGTAGCACATTTTGTTTTATTAGTTTTTATAGTTAACTTGTTACATTTGAACCAGGTAAAAAAGTTTTTAAGCTCGTCATTCTTTGTAGAAAAAGTTTAAATATCTTTATTAGAAAAAAATAGGTTAGCTTTATTAGAAAAAAATAGGTTGTCTGCAAACATAATACTAAGTAGATTTGAGGCTTTATTCAAGTCATTAACGTAAATCAAGGAAGTTTTTTGCAGATTTGATCTAAAATTTGATCTAATAAGAATGATTTGATCTAATAAGAATGAATTATAAACTTACATTATTAAAGTTAGATGTTAATTAAATGGTTACAATTCAGTCAATGCAGTGACACTTAAAATAAAAAAGTGTTCAATAAATCATACAGTGAATTAAAATAAAAAAAATAATAATAATAAATAAAACAAACAAAGAAAACTAAAATAAAAACATTGAAGAGCAAGTTAAAATAAAATAACTCACTAATAAATAATGGTATTATTTTTAACTATATATTAATAACCATAATAAAAAAAAAGTAACAGCATTAATGGGGTATCCCCTCTGATTTTAAACTATAGTATTTTTACAAAAAATGATTATTGGTAACATGCTCATTGTAAATTTAAAATAATGCATAAATTTTGTTTTGAAAATTCATACTGTTGTCATGGTAACCACTAAAAAAACCCTTAAAATGACCATAAAGTAACTTCAAGTCGGCCAAAAAGCAAAGAAATAGGCACATTTCCACCAATCAATATTAAACCATATTGTTGCCACAAGGCAGTGCTATGATATGAGTGGAACAGATTTCTTATAACTTTTTGTCAACACCACAGCAGGATGACCAAAGTTTAGTCAAATTTTTTATCTTTTTATTGAAAAAAAATTTTATTTACATAATTTATTCAAAATCTATTCCATTCATATCATAGAGTGTAATATGGTAAATACTTCCTGAAAATTTCATATAAAATATCATACGATTCTCCAAATATATTGATTAAAGGAAAAACTTTAAATACAGAAAGATTTTATAATTATATATTATATATTATATATAAAATAAGCATTTCCCACCCTCTAATAAATTGCATAAAATTTTTAATCAAAATACAATCAAAGTTAGTTACAGTTGTACAAAAAATATGGAAAGAATTATAAAAAGTTACAATAATGCTTTGTTAAACAAAAAAGAAATCCTAAATGAAAAAACTACAGAAAACTGTAATTGTAAACAAAAAAGCAATTGTCCAATGTGTGGAAGTTGTTTATCAAAAAATGTGGTATATTAATGTGTTGTTTCCTCTAAGAATGTACCTGATAAACAATATATTGGCATAACAGAGGGTGAATGGAAAAAATGTTTTGCTAATTATAAGCTATCTTTTAAAAACAAAAAGTATACTATGCCTACAAAAAAAATTTGAAATAAATACTTATGCAAACCAAGAATGTTTATTAAACAAAAAATCGGAATTAAATTCTAAATGTAGGTACGAAAACAAGTTTCTCCTAAAAAACTACAAAAATAAATGAGCTCAAATAATAGTTACATTAAGTTCCCTTGTTTTAAAAAATTATTTTTCTAAAAAAGCATAAGTAATCATTTCTAAAGAATTCTTTTTATAATAGTGTCAGCAAATTCCACAAATGTGTGAAAATTCACAGTAGTTAAGACATTTGCGACTTCCTGTAATTTAATTCTTGGTATAAATTGAAGTTTTATTAATTTGATCTTTCATTTCTGATGAGTCTTTATTGATGAAACAATAAGTGTTTTTGTTTTTCTACTAATTTATATATATATATATATATATATATATATATATATATATATATATATATATATATATATATATATATATATATATATATATATATATACACATATATATATACATATATATATGAAGTATTACTCTAACAAATAGTTTTTACCTTCTTGTTTTAAAGTTTCTTGTGCTATTTATCGCAAGAAACTTAAGAACAAGGTCTATTGATCATTAAAAAACATTGATGCAAAAAGGTATTGACTGATGCTAAGGTTCATTTTACTCAAATTTTAGAGGTAACACATAACAGTTTAAGTTTAGTAGCCACACTCTTCCTGCCATTTTTTAAGAAAAATAAAAAACAAAAATGTTAAAGCAACTGTTTGACATTCAAATCAATTCGGTTGCTAAAAGTGCTTATAACTTAAACTCTTCAACAGCTTGTTGTATTAACAAAATTCTTGTAACAGTCTTTTTTTATTCCAATTTGTGAAAAATTAGAGATCTCTTTAACCCCTTTTAAATGTATTTAAATAGTAACTTAACTATTTTTACAAGCTCTCTGAAAATCAATACACAAGCCTTTTTAGGAAAGGCGTGTGGTTGCATGCCTCACAAAAAATAAACCAGTAAAAGTAAAAAAAATAAAATTATATTTTTTTAATTTAATTAATATTACTACATAAGTATAACGCTTATGATTAAATACTATATCATTGAGGCTACAACTGTTTAAGTAGCATTGGAGGAAAGCTAAATTCCTTTATATGCTTAGTAGACATTAGGAAAATATCAAAGTTTCCAATTTTAAAATATTTATGTTTCAAAGTCATAAAGCTTCGAATAAATAACTTTGAAACTTCAATGAAGTTTTTAAAGTTAACTTTTCTAAACTCTATGAAGTAAAACACTTTTAAATAATAAAAAAGATTAGAAATAAGAAGATTTTTTTTTTTTTTAAGTTTTTATTGTTTCATTTTTTTATTTCTTATTCAATTTATGGTTTGTTTATTTTTAATTTTAGTTTAAATTTACATTTGTTTATTCAGCGCATTTTAATATTCAGCTAAGTATCCCAATTTGCAAAGAGCCAATACCAAGTTGTCAAAACAAAATACTATATGCTTAGCCATAAGGTGACTGCACGCCTTTTCTAAGAAGACTTAATCTAGGTTTGGATTACCCTGTTCACCTGCTTATTTGTCAACTCTAATTTGCAAATTTTTAACTCCCTTTAAAAAACAGTTTTGAAATAGCATATGAAATGTCATTATCAATTTAAAAGCTTTAAAATAAAAACTAGTGGTCAAAATTTTACAAATTGAATCTTGTTTTTTTAGTCAGAAAAGTTTTGTTAAATTTTATAAATGAGACCTTATTAATTAGTCAGAAAAATGGCTTTTTCAACCTTTGTCACATAAAAATGTTGATGAAGTTAACGGCTATGTGAAAAAGTTGGTTAGACGCCAGTCACCGCAACTCGGCCTAACTGCAACTTTAATAAGATGGTTTTTTAAAAAGGAACTTGGTTTCACAAGAACTTCTTAAAACAGACTATCTATCACAAGAGTTAAATATTCAGTGATTGGATTCATAAGCAACTGGAAGTTGATTCTGATTTTGCTTCCAATTTCATTGTCACCAATGAAGCTCATTTTCAACTTGATGGCTTGAAATGGCGTGGATGATAGTGATGTGAAAAAGAAAAATTTTATATTTAGGCATCTAAAAACCCACAAGATAAAGAGGAAATCTAAAGTTGATAAGTTACTCCAAAGGTTATAAATATTTGCAGAATATATATTACAACAACTTGGTAATACAAAATAATTTTTATATTCATAGTCATTTATAGTCAGGTAAATTATTAAAGAGTACTTGACTTAAACATAGTACTTGTCATCTTAAGCAATAAGCTAAGCTTCATTACTTTAGACTAATTGCTGATAACATAGTTCCATCTAGTACAACAAATCAGCTATGGCTGAACCCATATACCAGTATAAACTGTATAATATTATATTATTAGCATAAAGCTTTAAGGCTGACTAGATAAAATTGACTAAAAAAAATTATAAAAAATTTGATCTTACCCTTGTTTAAAACTGATGAAACACTTCGTATATATCTTCACATTCATTTTCACTCTATTTGAAAAATATAAATTATAAACAAATTTTAGAAGAAAGACGAAACTTTATTTATTTATAAAAAAAATTTTCATTAGATAAAATTTTGTGCAAAATAAAGACTGCAGACGCTAAAATAAAAAAACTTCTTGTTTCTTTGCTTCTTTTTGAACTACGCAAATCTAGGAAACATGTCATTTACTAGTGTTACTGCTTTTATATATTTCATTTTATTTTTTTTGTTTTTGATTATATCCATGTGACCTTGTCTTAACTTCGGATTTCATATAACAAAAATACTTAATAATTAAATTTATAGAAAATGAATACAGATATAAAAAAAAGTTTCCTTAATTTAGCTGACCAGTTTTACAAAAGCCATGATCAGCAAAATCATAATCATTCAGTGTAACAAGCCATTACTAGATCCCTTAAGAGGTAGACCACTATTAAAAATCAAAAAAATCATTTTTTCAATTTTAAAGTTTTTAAGTAATATAATTATTGTAGATTACAAATTTCGAGTTAGTTTTATATAAAAATAAAGCTAACCCAATTAAAAACCAGTTTTTAATCATGCAGTTTAGGCTATTTTTTAAATTTTTTTCATAGCAAGGGATTGTTTCATTTCTATGTAGCTAAAAAGCAAGTTATCTAACAAAATACCATTAAAATTCAGAAAAAAACTGCGTGGTGACTGCTACTCTAAAACTACATTTTGTTAAATAATAAATGCTTTTGGTGCAGTAAGTTATATGGTTTTTAATGCATTTCTTCGCTATATATCTATTTACTATACAACAACCACATCTATCTTTGGCTAATTTTCTGTGTTCATACCTTGGTTAAATAATTACTAAAATAATGGAAACGAAAATAAAAGAAATAAGGTATAGCAAAAAACGTAGACTCTTTAGAGAAAACCAACATAAATCATCAAACATTGTAGCTGAAGAAAACCTAATTTACAAGAATTACAATTCAAATGTAGCTCAGCAAAAAAAATGAACATATTGTCATCCAGTTCTAGTTGTAAATCTTCTGTAGATATTATAAATAATGATTTTGTAAATAAAAATAATTTTTCTGCTAATGATGATCAGTCAATAACTGCTATTTTTTATAAACACAAACATTTTAGAAGAAATAATAACTGTAATTGGCTGCTGTCTAAAATGTTCTGCAAATGTGACTTATAACCATGATGCTAAACTTAAAAAAGTTGTATCAAATTGTGTATTTATATCCTGTGCATCTTGCCAATGGGAGCAAATGTTTTATTCTAGTAAAACTATAAGCAAACCAGTTACAGCCGGTCCGAAAAGTTTTGACATTAATTTAAGAATTATATTAGCTTTTCGAGAAATAGGTAAAGGATACTCTAGTTTAAAAAATTCTGTGGTTTAATGAATATGCCTGATCCTATAAACAAATCTTCTTTCAACTCTTTAAGTGAAGAAATTGCTAACTCTTACAATTACATTGCCAAAGCTAGAATGAATGCTGCAGTTAAAGAAGTAAGAATAATAAGTTTGAAATATTATAATGATCATATAGTAGTTGATGAGGACATTTCAGGGGACAGAGTTTGGCAAAAGAGAGGATGCTCATCACTCAATAAACTTGTTACCATAATTACTTAAACAAATGAAAAATGTATAGATTATTGCAGACTTTCTAAGAAGTGCAAATCTTGTGAGTATTGAATGCACACAAAGGTTCATCAAAAGATATGATGTTTAAAGACAATCATGTCTGCTCAATTAATCACAAAGGATCAGCTGGATCATTGGAGGCAAAGGGTATTGATGAATGTTTTCAGTTCTACATAGAGGCAAGAAAATTAAGATATCTTTAATACATTGGTGATGGTGATTCTTCCTCGTATCCAGCAATACTTGCAGCTAGTCCCTATCCAGGACAGACAGTTAAAAAAGGTAAATGTATAGGTCTTGTCCAGAAGCGTATGGGCACAAGACTATGAAACTTAAAAAAATGTACCAAAAAAATGATCTTGAAGATGAAAAGTCACTTGGTAGCAAAGGTAGGCTGACTGAAAAGGAAATTAACAAAATTCAAAATTACTACAATATTGCTATTGGCCAAAACATTGATAATCTTTATCAGATGGGTAAAAATATATTAGCAGTTTTACATCATTCATGTGTGGCAGATTAATATCTACTTTTTGAGTTACTTGTTTTGAATAAAAAAAAGGAGTCAATCCACTGAATAATCCATTGTTTATACTTACTCTTAATTGCTCTTCATAAATAAACGTTTTTAAATAGTAAATAAAACTTTGTAATCATTTTTAACTGCTTGTTAGTTAAATTGAAACAAAGACATCAAAACATATAATAAAAATTCAATTAAGCTAAATATATACCTCTGAATCTGAATTTAAAAAAGTTGGAAAAATAACTGCAGAAACAGCAGCAGATAATTGACTTGCCAACTTTTTGCTGCTCATATTTTTTGCCAGAATAAATTCATACCAAATATTTTTATTATTTTAATTACTCTAATAATAAATATGTTCTTTTTTTACGACACTATACTCTAAATATTTATTTTTATATTAATATTAATAAAAAAATCAATTATCATTGTTATTACTGCTATTATTTATATAAATACTACTACTAGTATTGTTACTAAATACTAGTAATTTTTAATAAATAGTTAACAAAAAAATTATTATTAAAAAACTAATTGTTAATAAATACTACTAGTATTGTTATTTTACTATTCTTACAAGTTTATTTTATAATTTTTATCATTGTTGTTGCTGCTGTTATTGTTATGATCATTGTTATCAATATTGTTATTGATGCTGTTATTATTATCATGTTAACAGTAATAATATGAATACTAAACATTTACCACTCACGACTATATTTATGAATTTAAAAACTAAAAGAATACCAAAACAATTTTAAACAAATTCATTGTTATAATTTTTATAATCATTAATAAATTTAATATACAATTTTTTTTAAATAGATTCTGTTTTTAAATTAAGACTATTATAGATTTACATTGTTAGAATAGTATAACTAATAATATTAGTAATATTATTTAAACAATGAGTCTAAACCAGTCTCTATTTAAAAGTAATTTATTTTTAAAAATTTACAAGTAATTTATTTATAAATTGTTTTCAAATAATTTATTATATACCTATAAATAATTAATAAAATTATTATTAAAAATTAGATTTAAAAAATTTTACACAAGTATTATGTGCTTAAAACTTATTTACCTTGATTATGCTGTTTAATTAGGTTACTAAACTATAAACGTTTGTAAATTTCCGCAATTTAAAAAATTTCATCCTAAGTTTAATATTACTAATACAATAATATTTCTCTCTTTCAAAGTTTTTTTTTTAATGTTGTTTATAAACGTCAAACGACAAACTTTGAATGACCTTTGAAAAATAACATTAAAATAAATGTAAAAAAATAGTTACTAATATAATAATAATAAAACAATATTTTAAAAAAATATATAAAGTTCGAGAAAGAAAAAAATGAGTTTAATAGTTCTAAACTTTAAAAGAAACCATTCTAATGAATAATTTGTCGCAGTGATAAATGTGCTGGACTTAATATACATTGTTCTCGTATTATAACCATAAAAGCGTCATCGTTGAGGAAGGCAATAGGAAATAGTTACATAAACAGCACTTTGGGTGGTTACCGCTGTTCCGTGTTGCCAGAAAGGCTGGCACGAAGTGGGTATGTAGGGAGCGTGACAGCCACCTTCATTAAAAGACCATTATATACACCATTATTCGGCAAAAAGGGTTTTATTGTACCTTCAGTCGTCAAATTAGAACCTTTTTATAGTCGGAAAAAAGAGACTTAAACAATTTATCTCTATTCGGCATATCGGAGATTTTGAGAACTTTTTTTTGAATTTAGGGGTCGTCTATTTATTACGTCACGCTGTAAGGGGAGGGGGAGGGTTAATGGTTTTATAACGGCTCCTACGAGACTTGCTACTAAAGTGTTACGATTTTGTAATAAAGGAAGGGAGAGGGGGGGGGGGGGGGTAAAAACAAAAAAAACTTGGTTGGTTTGTCATACTAGCGTCTGGCCTTGGTTGCCAGGCCAAACGCTAGAATGGCGTTGGTATAGCTTTTTATACATATTAACTTGCATTACTTGATTTCAACAATATTTTAAATAATTCGAACCATTTTGACTGCATTCTTAGTAAACAAAGTTTAAAAAAATTCAAGACAATCACCAATATTTGTTTTACTCAGAATTACTGACTGTTTAATGTAACCGGCTTAATTAAAGATCTAATGTCAATATCTTCCATGTCACGAAGAGTAGATAGACTTAAGTGTTGAAGTAATTGTAAAAGTTAGGAAATAAGTAAAGCAGAAATATATTTTGTTAAGCACTAATCCTATTGTTTTTCATTGGAACCAGGTATACGAATGTTATTAATTGTGGAAAAGTATCAAATAGACTATTAGAAATAGTTGAACCAGTAATGGGGCAGATTTTTTTTTGATGTTTAAACAAAATAAAATGTTTTTCAAAAATTCGCGGAATTAAACCGAGATAAGTTTACTTAAAGTTTCATTTATTTATTTATTTTGATTTAGGTTTCCCAAATAAAAACTTTGGGCATTGTAACAGAGCAACGCGGAAGAGCGTTTATCTAGAAAGTTTACGTCTCCTACCTTAACGATGGCGCGAAATATGTCCAGAGCTCGCTTCAAACACTGGATCTCTTGCTTCTAAAGCAATCTTTTAACCACTGTGTCGCAGCCTTAATGCCATTTTAATGCTTAAAAGTCATAACCAAAAAGAGTTTAATTATTTTATCTTTTTGGTCTTGTAATTGAGAACGTTGAATAAAATTAAAATAATACAAAATAACAACTGAAACAAAATATGATTAATTTATTTTCTTTTATCTAAAATAATTATAATTATAAAATACTATTAAAAACAATTTTGCTCGAGTAAAACACGTTTGATTTGTATAAACACTAAAACATGAAAATGAAATTGCCTTCTTTTATAAAAAACTTTAAAATCAAATATAGGTGTTTCGACAAAATTGTTCGAAAGAAATCTTCTTGCGCTCAAAACCGTGCTAAAGCTGCTAAAAAAGCAGCAGAAGGAGTAAAACTTTAAGAAAAGTAGACTTTTTAGGATATAGGGTTAACAACTATAACGCACACCAAAGAAAATGCCGCTTCCTCCACAATTCAATTGAACCCTCCAGAAAGTTAGCTGTTTTTTTCTTTTCTTTTATCTAACAACCTTCTATTTTTTTTTTTTTTTTGTTATTACTAATTTTTACCTTAAAGATCCCTGTAATAATGACTAAGGTTCCAAGTAAGACCATGAGGGCCATAAAGAACGAATCCTCTTCTTTTTTCAAGATTACAGTAATGAACAGTTATCATCTTTATCAACTAATCACGCCAGTTATCATCTTTACCAACTACGCCAGCTTCAAGTTTTAATAGCAATTAGACACGTGTTGAGTCAACACGTACTTGATTGCTATTAAAACTTAAATCTGGCGTAGTTAATAGAGATGATAACTGGCGTGTAGATGGAGTAGGCGCTGCGACGGCGGTTGATCATGATAATGCAGTGACTGAGGAAGATGTTACTAATGCTGCTGTTAGAAATGATGATAATGGATTAAACGTTTGTGTGATTGCTAATGCCTTATGATTTATGCTGTTTTTGTTTAGTGAAAGTAAGGCAGTGTAAGGAAAGCAAGCGATTGCATGTAAACATATAAAACATATACTACTCCCGTACAGCAGTTTGAGCAACGGTGAAAAATTTTGTTTACCTAAATTCTTACATTTTGAGTCTTTGTATTTCTGGGAAAGTTTTTACTTCCACGCTTGTTTGAAATGGCAATAGACACTTTTATCAAATGGTTTTAGAAAATGTGAAGAATGCTCTAGGAGACAAATCGAGATTAATTTGTATTTTTTGCACAGTAACAATGCTTCCAAACTCATGTGAGTGGTATGTCCATCTAGTACTATAATATCACCAATTTGCTCAGTTTTGGATAAAGATATTTCTTTCAGCTGTTCAATAAACTTACTTATAAACGACTGTGCACGACAGTCGAACCTGATTTTAAAATTGAATATTTGGAACCAAGGCTTTCCATTTTTATATAAGTGCAATTAATCTTCACGTTCAAGGTAGTCAGTTACAAATGAGATTATTTTGGGTTTAACCATAACACTAGGCACTAAGTGAGTGGAACGCATGCACCATCACTCTTTCTGTTTCAGAGAGTACCTTTGCTGCGTCTTGGAAACTTTTATTATTCTTATTTTTGCGATCTTTGAGTGTTGAGACTGGATCGCCTTGTTTGAATGCAGCTTTTTTCAGTAACATTTTAAAGACAGTGGGTAAGTTAAGTTGAAATAAGTGAGTGATCAAAGGCATCTATGTCTGTGATGTTTGCAGCCACTGCTGATGGCACTATTTGACCCCCTTACGTTGTGTACAGGCAATGCATTTGTACCAAAGCTGAACAGAGGGTGGGCCAAAAAACGCCAGTTACAATGGAAGAAAGTCTACCCGGTTTAATTCCTTTTGCTTTGAAGATTGGGTACTGACAGTTGCTCTTCCATATCTGAAAAAACAAACTGATCAAAAATTTCTGATTTGGGACAATCCCAGTTTCGTTTTAATAGAAAAAACATGAAATTGATGCACTATTCACCCCAATTTGAGGGGTGACTAGAAACACCGTGTTTTATATTTTTTCTTTAAAATAAGTTAAAATTAAAAAATTTAATAACCATAAACAAATAGGTCTAACAGAGACATTTGTTTGGGTAAAAAATTGTTTATCTAGAACTGCAAATATGCAAAACTTTAAACCAAAGTTGAAAATTGTTTCTACTCACCCTGTTTTACTGTACAGATAGATTTATTCTATCTAGATAGATTTATTCTATCTATCTATACCCTATACTTCAGGGTTTTTTTTGTGTCTTCTGTCTATTATCACTTATACTAGTATTATGTGATAATAAATAAATTCCCGTTACAATTTGCACTGATAGTTTTAAATGATAACATTATTTATTAAAATAATAACTGTGATAGTGCTTTAACTGAACGATTATGTTATAAGACAGGATTTAACTGAAATATTTTCTTATAACTTAATATTATATTAATGAACTTGATAATATATAACACAATAATATAATATTATTTATATGTTATATAATATTATGTAAATGAAAAGAACATTGATACATGTGAAATACTTTATTAGAAGAATATCTTTTCTGAAGAGATATTGTTCTGCTAAAACATTTCACATATATCACAAAAGCAATATACAGACTTTACTCGTATATACCTGAATATTCCTGACGGATTATAGTTATAGAGTATAAGTTTTTATTAAAACAAGATAATAATTTTAGACAATTTTAAAAGTTACATAAATTAAATAAAGACTTCTTACTGAACTTCTTGATTAATTTAATTTTGATCTTGCGATTCAAGTGTACCCATGCGCTTTGCACCCAAATTTTAATTTTTCTGTTTATTTAAAAAAAACCGGGCACAATTATACGTATTATTGAATAATACGTATAATTTTATGTACGTATTATATGTACGTATCAATATAAAACTTGAAACTAAATGCGCATTATTCTGGTATCAACAGCGGTATATATATACCGCTGTTGATACCAGAATAATGCGTATTATATAATACATGATAAACACTCAATAATGTATTATATAATACATGATATACACTCTGGCTATTTACAATACAAGATACAAGCCGGCTTGGTTAGAACTAATTTGTGAAATATAGTGATTCGTTATAAAAAATTTTTTTTATTAAAAGATCAAATTTTAGGCTACCTTTTATTGAAACAATATTACTTTTAAGACTTTAAACTAGATAATTAAAAAAGAAATTACTGGGTAATTTGAGCATCCTCATATTACACGAAAATGGTGTTTTTAAATGAAGTCAAAAAATGGAACGGATTTATAGCTAATATTGTTATCTTTACGAAAAAAAATTAATCTATATTTCAACATCAAAATTTTGAACTACAGATTCTTTTATGTGTAATTATAACTATTTAAAATGACAAAAAATTGAGTTGCGTTTTAATTAGATGACGCCGATTTTAATTTTTGACAAAGCCGGTTTTAATTGAGCAGCCGTGGCGCAGTGGTTAGAGTTCTGGCTCAGAACCCAGAGGTCCGTGGTTCACGACCAGCTCTAGCCCAACAAGCGACATTGGTACGGAAGGAGGCGTGAACCTCTTGTTAAATGCTCTCCTGTGGTGCTCTTTGATAAAACCGTAAGGACTTCTGGGAGCACCTAAAATAACTACAAAAAAAAAAAAAAAAGATGAAAGCGTGAATTATTGCGTATAAATTTGCACTATTTATATTGCTTTCTTTTATGACCTCATAAAGTCAGTTCAAAAAATACAATGCAATTTAAACTTCACTGCTTGCAACTTTTGATATGTTCATATTACCTCGGTGTAAATATTACCCAAATCTACCCTATAGAAGATTTTTATCATATTCTTTTACATAAAGTCAATAACAAACTCTTAACCTTAATAGATAGTATATCATTTACACGTGATTTAAAAAAATGTGATTTACATAATTTTTAATTGAAGTGTCATATTTCGTATCAGAAGTTTTTCACCTTTAATAGTTAATATGTTCATCATTGTTTTATGAAAAATCAAACATACTATGTGTTTTAGGCAAACAAAAACATCTAAAAAAACAAGGTTTTTCTTTCAGATATTAAATGCTTCATTTAATTTCATTTTTTAAAATTTAAAACGTTTATTTCAAATAAACTAATATGTTAAAAAAGTGCGTGTATATAAATACAGCTATAATAATGTTTCATAAGCTTTTATAATTATATGTGAAGATTTTTTTATAAGAAGTATCGTTTATTTCGTGTGAGTTTTATGGGTAATTTTTTATATAAACGCCCGTTATTTTTAATTCAATGTTTCAATGATGCTTTCATTTATCAATAGTAGTAGCAGTAGTAGTAGTAGTAGTAGTAGTAGTAGTAGTAGTAGTAGTAGTAGTAGTAGTAGTAGTAGTAGTAGTAGTAGTTGTAGTAGTAGTTATTGTTATTGTTGTTGTTGTTGTTGTAGCCGGCATCTTTAATACTCGTGAAAGCAATCGTTTTTAGTTCATACGTTTTTTGTTGAGATGTTTTACTTTTATTTAGCACAGCTGCTGTTCAAGATTGTTAATAAAAAAATTATTAATGACTAATATGCACTTAAAGTGATTATAAAAGTGGGCCCGGTAATAATAATAAAATATATACAAATGATTATCGTTAAAACTGTGAATGTATGATATCACATAATAAAAAATTAATATTAGTGTTTTTTATGCATACTTTTACATCTCGACAAATTTTAGGTATAAAAAAGAAAAAAAAAAAAAAAATGTTTTTGATTTCTTTTTTATAAATGTAATTAATACTTTTATATAAAAAAGCAATAATATTTTATAAAGGTCGAAGCCTAATTTGGTGTGCTGAAATGACCAGCAGAAGTATCTTTGGTATATTCGTGTAGATGAGACACGAATAAAATGTTACAGAACATGCAAAAAGTGAGCAATAATGTGTATGCAAAAGTTTATGAGTAAATATAAATCAAAGTAGCAGTATTTTGGAGTTGGTGATATCATTTTTAGTCGAATTTAGATTTAATAAACTCAAAAAGGCGCGACTGTTTGCCTACTGTATTTTAGGTGTCAAATTTTTCTTACTTAAAGCATACTAATGAACTCTAAGCATTAATAAAACTAAATGGGTTGTTTTTCAATGGCTCTTTAAAATACGATATTTACCACAACAGTAGCCTGTATTATTTTTTTTATAAACTTGAAATAAAGACAGATTTTGTTGCAAACTTTTGAGGCAAAAATTACATAGAAACTATTTATTGACTATAGTTGCTCAAAAGCATCTAAAAATAACAGAGTCTAATACACAAAATTGTATAAGACTGTTATTTTATAACACAAAAATCTTTACATAAAATCATTTCTCCGCTTGTTTTTTAAACAAAAATAAAACGGATTTTTAGCTAACATATTTTTCTTTATGAAAAAATAATTTCATAATATTAGCACCAAAATTTCGTGCCACAGATACATTCATGCGTGATGATATTATTTTAACAACGCAAAAAAATTAATTAGATGATAGCCGCTAATTTCTGCATATAAATTTACGCTTATTGTATTGATTCCTGTTATGAACACATAAAGTCAGTTCAAAAAATACAAAGCAACTTTAACTTCACTGCTTACATCTAAGAAATCTTTAAGTACGCTCATTTTACCTAGGTGCTCATATTACCCTAATCTATCCTATTTATAGAGATAAAAATACATAATATTTTCGAACTGAATGTTTGTTACGATTTATGCTTTACATACATTTGGAAAAACACTTTAATTTTACTCATCTTTAAAGACCTTTTTTTTTAAACCCAATTAATTAAATATTTACTTAGAAATAAAAATTTTGTATACGAACAAATTTGCAGAATAAAGTTTAACAAATTTTTTATTAAATATTCTGCACCTTATCTCTGGTTAAAATTGTTTTAATTAATTTGATATATCCATTACTTTAAATATCTTTAAATTTAAACTTAAATTTTTTTTTTTTTCCACATCATTGATATACATCGATGATACGCATAATCAATTATCTAAAAAAATAGACTTAGTTTATGGTGTTTGGGGTGCTTAGAATAATCTTATGATTGAGTATTTCTTACTAAGTTATAAGAAGTTGATTCCAGTCAATAAATGTTTATATCAATAGTTTTCAAGCAAGTATCGCTTCTTCTTTTTTATTTTTTAGACTTTTAATTAATAACGGTCAATTCGTCAGATTTTTATATTTTTTAGATATAAACTTAATCGTTTTTTAAAGTTGGTGCACTTTAATTTTCATGTTTTAATTTTCTATTTATATATTAGACATTTTTGTATTCAGCTGTTCTACTTTGTGGTTAAGCATTTTTGATATTTTGATTTCGCGTGGATAAATAGGCTTCTTGAAATTATTATTATAATTTTTTCTTGAAATTGTTATTGTAATTTTTGCCCTTTTAATTTTTTTTCATCCAGTTCTTAAAAAGTGTCTGTCAGATCTTCGTGTATCATAAAAGTTCTTTTGTCAACGTTTTTCGACGTTGTGAAATGTATAAACAGGTTGGTTATGAAGACAGCAAAACAGGTTAGTTAAAAGTTTATATACATACACAGGTATACATATCTACACATACATAAATTCAAAGATACAAATGCGCTTTTATGTACAAGTAAACTAAAGCTCATATACATACATATACACCTACACATTGATATATATGTACATATATGAATAAATGCATAAATACACATATACATAAATATATACATATACAGGCAAACACATAGTTAATTTATTATTTTTTTATTTTAGTTTTTTTATTTATTATATATATTTTTTAAATATTTTTATTATTTTATTATTATTTATTATTTTTTTCTTTTCTTACTTATTTTTCGTTTTACAACTTTACTCTAAACTCATAAATAATCGTATTATAAAAACATCGATTTGTTTAGCACGATATACGTTTTAAAAATAAAGTATTTATAATGTGCAATGAAAAAATATAAAAAATATTAAAAACAAATATCAAAGAAAAATATCAAGAAATAGCAAATTATCTAGAAAAACAAAATACCAGGAAAATATCAAGAAAAAAATCTCGTAAGTATATATAAAAAAAACTTGTTTATCTCAAAATACTTTTTAAAATACTATTTTTAAAAAAACATAGAATGAGAATCCAATACACTTTTATATGTTGTATAATATATGTTTTATGAATTCATTTTACATAAAAGTGTTAAAAATATAAAAATGTGTCTTCGATAATAATATGATTTCTTTTATTTATTTATTTTTTGAATAAAGAGTAACTCGATTCGAAGAAAAAATCAAAGTTTTTTCAAAACTATTCTGTTCCAAAGAAAAGCTACTCGAAATCAAATACTTGACTTTCTAAAATTAGTTTAAAAAAAGTTGTTGAAATAAATTATTATTTCTTAAGTTGCATTTACTTTTATTTTTTTAAGATATATATAGATTATGAAAAGGAATAGAAGATACGTTAATTTAACGTTTGTACATAAAACAAAGTATGTTAAAAATATTCAGCTGAAAAATATTAAGAATGCTCATTTCAAATAATAGAGGCATGGCATAAGCAAATCTCTCTTTACAATTGGTTAGACGAGGAACTTGCTTCTGCTGACAATAAAGTGGTAATCATGTAGAATTATTAGTATTACCCCAGGAAATGTTTGGATAATTTATATGGTAATTGATAAAAGAGAAAAATAGTTGTGTTAAAGTGTGTATATTTAAAGTATTTATGGCTTTATACATTATTTATATACTTTTAGCAACTTTGTCACGCAAATATTCTATGTCATATTTCCAGCTAAGGTTTATTTGCATTTTGTCTATAAAAAGAACATCATTTCATTAGGGAGTATTTTTTTTTTCGAAGTTGGATGAAAATGTGTCTATTTCATATCATAAATATTAAGTGACAATTTATTCATTTTAAGCCAGTCACAAACTTTTTGTTAACTCAGTATTCATATTTTGAAACAATTTTGTTATGCATTTATGAGATAGAAAGATATCAGTATCGTTAGCAAACAAGAGGGTCATTAAATTAGTGGCTTTAGGGAGATTTATAATGTAAATAAGAAAGAGAAGGGGTCCTAATGTAGAGCCTTGAAGGACTCCACAAGTTAAATCTAATAAATCGGAAGAAACAGTTGAATTAATATCAAAGAACTGTTTATAAATGCTTAAACAACTTTTAAGTAGCATTAAAACGTTTTCTTTGATTCCATAATACTCTAATTTTTTAAATAGAATTTAGTGATCAATTGATTCAAAGACTTTGATAAGTCAATGAAAACTCCTTACAAAAATTGGGATTTCTTAAATATTTCGTCAATACTGCGGGTAATTTCGTCAATACCACAGATAACTTTGTCAATACTGCAGGTAACTTTGTCAATACTGCATGTAATTTTGCCAATACTGCGGGTAATTTAGTGTATCGCTACTTATACGTCAAAACGTTACCGATTATTGTGACATACGGTCACTATCTTCAAAATAATGGTTACCATAGTGTTTTACTCTATAATATCAATAGTTTTTATTATAATTGTGTTATTGCTGCAACTAACATTTACATTTTATTAACTAAAATAGTAGTTTGCTAATTTAAGTGTCGTTTAACTTGGCTCATGCATTGCGTGAAAATATAAGCAATGAAGATATAAAATACTGTAAAAATGTTCAAAATGTTGAAATAAAGCCACCTACATAGAAAAAAAAATTTAGGTAAGATAACAAAAATAATTAAGAAATAAAAAAGTTGAAGAGCCAGTCAGAGAAAAACCATATGAAAAAAAGAATAGTTCTTTGAAGAGCTGTAAAATTCTTTTGGAAGAATGTGTCATCAAATAAACTCTCATCGAAATTGTCAACAAGTATGACAAGTCATTTATTTTAATAACTATTATCTTTTAATGGAGTGAATTATGAAAGAAATGTTTTCTTGTAATTTAAGTAATTATTTCCTTGATTTTAATTGTTTATAATTAATAATATTTGTAGATTTTTATGCCTTATAAATTCAAGTAAAGTTTGTAAATTTTGTAAAGGGATAATTTGATTTAGTACAGTAGGATTTAGTAAAATGCATCAATGCCAAACGAAGCAAAGGTGGATGATAAAAATTGATAACTAATGTGCTTGCTTTGTCTGAAAAGTTGACAGACTACTATTTTCCAAGTAAATTAAATATGCCAATTGTAGGGGAGAACTTGCACCCTTGATCCGTAAGCACCTTTGAACCTATAGCGTTATCTCCATACTTACATAACTTAATAAAGAGGGCTGATAACCAGCGTGTTATAAATATCGTATCTTCAAAATTAATTGTGTTTTGGTTAGAGAGTAGACGACTATTAAGTTTATTTCTAAAGAGTTTGATTTTGACGATAAAAAGTAATGTTTTTACTTTTACAAGGAACCCCATACCTTTAGTATTATTTTGAGTTGATTAATTTTGCGTATGTCATTTTGTAACTAAACTATTCATCTCTTGTATGGTTGCTTTTGGTAAGCTATGGAAGCATCTAATATGAAAAAAAATATATATATCTGTGTGTGCTTATTAATAAAGAAGATCCTAATAATTAAAAATCTTTATAAACGTTCTTCCAAAAATTAGGAATATAGCAAAACTATATAAATATTTTTCATTTTTTTACAGTTAAATATGGTGTATCATAAAAAAAGAAAAACCGATAGGCCACCTAGAGGTAAAGTTAATGAAAATGAAATGCGAGCAGCTGTTAATGCAGTTTTAAATGGTGGTACAGCTTATTGTGTATCTAAAGAGAGCGAAATCAATTTAATGACACTTAAGGGATATGTAAGGAAATTTCAATTAAATCCAAGTACAGTCTGCAAACCTAACTTCATTAAGATGCAAATCTTTACCAACGAAGAAGAAACATCTTTATCAGACTATCTTTTAAGGGCTTCAAAACCTCACTATGGATTGTCTACCAAAACAACACGAAAACTTGCCTATGAATTTGCAATTACTCTTTCTAAGGGCATTCCTAAATCTTGCAAAAGTTTATAAATTGCTGGAAAACAGTGGCTTCGTGGTTTTATGTTACGTAGGAAAGAGTTATTTTTACGAAATCCAGAAGCTACTAGTATGGCACAAGCAACTGCTTTTAATCGTTATACTGTTGGAGAATTTTTCACCAACCTAAAAGATCTTCGTCTGCAACACAAATTTCAGCCACAAAACATATATAAGGTTGATGAGACTTCACAACTGATCAAAGACCAGTGAAAGTAATTGCTGAAAAAGGAGATAAATAAGTTGGAAGGATAACTTCAGCAGAAAGAGGGACATTCGGCTACAGTTTATTGAGCAGTTAATGAAATAGGAGTCTCAATTCCTCCATTTTTTATTTTTCCAAGGGTTTATTTCAAAGGAAGTATGATAAATGGTGGTCCACCTGGATGTGTTGGGGTTGCAAACCCATCTGGCTGGATGAATGTTGCAACGTTTTTTGAGTGGATGCAAAATAAGATCTTCATGACAAGGAAAAGAAAACTTGATCTTGAAAGTAATGAAAAAAAAAACGTTGAGCCTCAGTAAAAAATAACATTTTTTTCATTGACTTTTTCTTCTTTTAAGAAAGATAAATTTGTAGTAAAATTAATAATAACTTTATTGGTACTTATTATAGACATAGTTTTGACAACTTAAAAATAATTCTTACACATTTATGGTGTAAATTTGATCTCGGAACAAGTATACACACATAGGATCAAGGGTGCATATATATAGGATCAAGGCAGCATAATTGTAGGCACCCATGATCCTAATTGAAGGTTCTTCTTTTTTATAATTTTAATCTACTAAAAACATTCTAGTAAAAAAATTGTTATTGAATTATAATAAGGTTTAAAATTTGCTATTGTGTACTGTTACTTTAGAGATCGAAATGAAAACATATATTCAGTAAATTGGCCGGATAGATTTTTAGGATCATGGGTGCATACTCTCCCCTACAAGATAAAGATCAACATTAGCGAATCTCGGGTACCACAAGGACTCTCCGAGTCAGGTAAAACAATTTTTCGCAGGAAATAAGAGGAGAAAGAAGTTATATTCTCTCCTTTGTTTAAGTTCAATTTAATGCAAGTGAGAAACAAAAGGCACGATGTGTTAATGCCTAATCTGTAAAATAAGTCGTTCAAAGCTGCAAGAAAAAAATCCTTTTGAAGAACAACCACCATTGAGAAAGAACTAAATGACGTTGCAGCACAAGGGATTGCACACAATCCCTGCAATGCTCTAAAATAAAGTTCAGGAAAAACCTTTAATTTTTAGCAGCTAAAGACGCCTGTGCAGCCAAAAAAATTGCTTCTCGAGATTTTTGTTTAATAAAGAAATATCCCCTGAACGAACTATAAAACTAAAAAAATTTGCAAGGTCTCCAATTACAAATGAACCCTGTAAACAATTATACTTAAATAAATATATGTTCAATCAAAAATATTGAAAAAAAGAGAAAAGTTAGGTTCTGGAAATATATTTTTAACAATTTTCGAATCACTTTGAATAACAAATAACTAAAGAGTTATATGCAAATTTTCTGAACCAAGTTTAATATAAAGATAAAATATGTATGTTTTGATTTCAGGTCAAAGTAGTGCCAAGCCACTATCAAGTGCGCCAAAATTGACCTCTCTAGCTCTTGTAAGTGTACAATTAAATACGGGACTATCAAACAACTGATTAAAGGAACTGATTTGAACTGTAAATCAAACATCAAGCAGCAAAATGGTAGAGTCAAATTTTTGTTAGAAACTCTCAATTAATTGCGTGATTTTTTCTCCTGCAGTGACTTAAAATGTACCGATGGAAAAGAATATTCTGGCACAGATCGGGTTGTTGCTCACTGCAACGAATTACCAAGTCTTGTGAATCATGTTATTCAATCTTGCATAATTTATGGTGGATATTTTGGCAAGCGCTGAATTGATCGTGGTAAAGATTTACTCAAGTTTTGTGAAAACATTGTTAATACTGCGTTTAGGATTGATTCTAGCTTACCGCTTCAAAAACAACCTCTCACTTAAAGAACTGGCAAAAAGATCAGAGTTAAGAGACAAATTCTTGTTGCAGTATCAGAAGACTAGACAGAAACTAACTCGAACATTGAAAAAATTTGGCCACTGATTAATGCAAAGGGAGTTGAACTAATTTTGGTTTCCGATATAAAAGTCGCAAATATAATTTGTGGTCTTGAAACCCATTAATGTATCCACCCTTGTACATGGTGTGACGTCGAATCCAAGTGTTGATGGAGTTGCATCTCCTTATATAAGTTGTCAATCATTATTTCAACAAGTCAGCTACCCTCCACATTTAACTGAACCCATATTTTAATAGCCAGTTTAAGAGAAATGAATGCAGAAAAATTTTTAAAATATGTGGATGTGCTCCAGCAACTTGCTGATTCAATCTTAGTTCCCAACATATAAGCACATTCTTCACATAATTGAAGCATTCAAAAGTTTCAGTTTAGTTGTAAAAGCATTGCTTGGGATTTATCTTTCAACCAGATTTTGTAAAATATTTGAAACATTTAAATGTATTCCTTATATATATATATATATATATATATATATATATATATATATATATATATATATATATATATATATATATATATATATATATATATATATATATATATATATATATATATATATATATATATATATATATTTATATATATATATATATATACATACACATATAATCGTTACAAGAATAAATAATAATAATAATAATATTAGGATATATTTACCGCAAAAACTGTTTGTTTTCTTTGTAACACCGTTCATAATTAAAAAAGTAAACAGTACTTGGATGTCGTTCAGCAATGAGAAGAATAGATGAAGAAAAACACGTAATTAATCTCTATTCAATTTTGAAGGAATTTATTCAAATGTGTTCACAAGGGAGCAATCATACTATTGTCTCATCTGTCAAATTGGTCAGCTTAAGCTCAGTCAAAAGCATTCGATATCTGCTAAAAATTTGAAAAAAATCTCCACAGATGCTCTAAATGCATTTCAATTCTTGGCAAAAGTATTCCCCATTGTTGAAATGAGTAAAAATTCAAATAAAATATGAGAATACTTGTTGCAAACGTCAGTAAAGTTTCTGATTAAAAAGCTGCCACAGTTATTTACCGAAAAGTATCATCACCAAATGGGACTATTCGTGTTGGTAAGACTAAAAGTTGTAGACCTTCACCATTAACGCCGGGTAATTTTGATTCTCCTTCTAACATTTCGCTTTAAGAAACATGAGGAGGGTCAAAAATGGAAAAAGCAATCATCCACTGTAAAGACTTTAATGTATTGCTTGACTATGTTCTTTTGGAAAGAAAGATATTTTCTGACCATATCATCAAACATGGAACAAATGGTGGTGCAGGAGTTTTGAAATGTTTTGAAATAAAGTTATAAATTAAATGTGGAGAACTGCAAACATTTGGTTCTCTCAAAGCTTCGTTTTAAACATTTGCTTTTTCTGGCAATGATGTAAAGAGTGCAACAAAATTTGTAAATGTCATTCGTGAATCCATACTTGAAGCAGATGACACTGTCCGTGTTTTGGGTTTGAAAAGAAAGCAGCATTTCACATTTTTCCCCTTATTGATGCCTTACGAAAGTTCAAAGCTGTTTTAAAGACATACTTTGGGAATGTTTTGGAACATAATTTTAATTTAAAAAAATTTCTTTTCTAGCACTTTTTCTTGGCACTTACTGCAGGAAATATGACTGCAAAAGTTAATACTAAATATTTTTCATATCAAGGATTTCATCATGAAAAAGAACACTTCATTAGAAATTAATAGTGAGCAAAAACTAAAGATGTAAAACTTTAGTTTTTTGTTCACTATTAACTAAAACTAGTTTCATAATAATTGGCGATGGTATAAACGTCTCATTTCACATCAAGAATATCAAACTCAACTTTAAAAAAAGTGTTGTTGATATTAACAGCAAACATTTGTAAAACTGTCTTAAGACTTTCAAAACAGTCCCTCTTGAATAAAAAATCATGTATATTTTGTTCTTGATAGTGAATTAAAGAATTACATATTTATTTGTACCGTGGAAATGCAAAGTTTTTTACTGCTGTTATTTTCTTAATAATAATAAACTAAATGTTGAATAACTTTTTTGAATATAATGTTTTGATATCAGTTTTTACATTTTTATGATCCAGATATCATAGGCTTTTAAACCGCATATCTCATTTTAAACTCCTTATGCCATTTTCCAGGTCAGCTCGATGAGGTTATCTTGATTTTTTGACAAGATTGGAACGTTTGCCAAAACGTTGAAAACTGCATATGTTTGTTAATTAAAAAATTTATACAGTCTTTAGATTTCGTAATGCAAAAAAAAAAGATTTAAAAAAATAGTTTTATGAAATCCTAACATTTTCATTACACGTTGGTGGAACACACGCTATGAAAAACGTTTTTTTTTTATAGGCCTTTTCATGAATTTAAACTCAAAAACTCAGCTTAAAATAAAAATTGTATTTTTACTTGAATTCTCTAGAGTAACATAACTGTTTGATGTTTTTCAAGCTGTTTAGTTCACTAAGTACATTACGTTAAGTTTTGTTTACGAAACCTTATTAAACTATATGTAATTGTTATAGTATAAAGATAAAACTTTATTCGAAAACTTTTTCTAACTGGTTTAATTTTATATATATAAAATTTTTTTAAATTTAATGATAACGCGCTGCATTTAAAAAAAAGCGAAAAGTTTAATAAGAAGATGAAACTTTTTACTTAGTAAATAATATTAAATTTATTTTAATCAAAAAAAGAACTTTTTATAATACATCTAACCGTACGTCTATTTTTAGGTATTCAATCTTTTTCAGAAAATTTATTTTCACGCAAGAAACTACTTTGTGAAATTCAAGATTATTTTTTACAAGATGCAAACGAGCCAACTTTAGTATTATATGGAATGTCGGGTGTCGGAAAGACACATATTGCCAGAAAATATTGTGAAATATCGTATAACTTCTATAAAAACGTTGTTTGGATTGACGCAGCATTTGCAATGTTACAAACTTCAATGAGAAACCATTGTCAAATATTAGGATTCGAGGTTCAAGATTCAAAAGGAGATTATTTTGATATAAAAGTGATTGTTGGAAAAATTCACAACTATTATAAATATGAAAAAACTTTATATGTTTTTGACAATGTCGACGATGAAAGTGTTAAAAACTTATCAACGTACATTTCAAAAAAACCGAATTCATTCACGTTGATTACTTCCCAATGGAGAACGTGGTCAAATAATGTAAATAAAATGTTTGTTGATGTTTTTTCTTCTGAAGAAGCATTCGCTTATGTAAAAAATATTACTAGAGAAAGTAGCGACGAAAACATAAGAAACTTAATTAAAGAACTTGGTTATCATCCGTTTGCAATTAGTCAGGCAATAAAATATATAAATATATATAAAGTTTCGATAGAAAAATACATAGATCGATATAGATCGAAACCAGCAGAAATATTAGAAAATAATAACTTTCCGACAGAAATAGAATCAAAGTCTGCAATAAAAGCAATTAACTTAGTTTTAATAAAATTAGAAAAAATTCAACCTTTTCTATTTAAAATATTAAACTGTTTATCTCATTGTGACGGTCAAAACATCAGTAAACAGTTTATAACACAAATCTCAAATCAAATGGAAACAAACGATGAATCTTTAATCGATGAAGCTATTGTGTTACTAATGAGTTATTCTTTACTAAACTATTTTGATGATAAAAAATATACAATACACGAACTGACGCAGTTAACATGTAAATGTTTTCAAAAAAGAAACTCAAGTACAAATACATATCTTGATTTATTCGAAAATTACTTTAAAGTTGAATTGAATCAAGTAAAAGATCACATGGATTACGGAAATGATTTTGTTTTTCATTTTATATATATGTTTCGTACTAACGGAAAAAGATTTTCGAAAACCTTCCATTGTATGACGAATTCTATTAAAAAATTATTAGTATGTAAAGGTTTATTTGAAGAAGCAATTGAAATATTAAAAATTGTTCAAAATTTTAATACAGAAACTTATGGTGAAAATAATAAAATCACGCTTGATACAAAAGATGATATCGCAAGCTGTTTGAACAATATGGGAAAATATAACGAAGCTTTAGAAATTTATTATGCTGTTGATAAAATAAGAACTGAAATTTTAGGTATCAACCATCCGTCTACAATGACAACAAAACATAATATCGCAATCTGTTTGAACAATATGGGAAAATATAACGAAGCTTTAGAAATTTATTATTCTGTTGATAAAATAAAAACTGAAATTTTAGGTATCAACCATCCGGATACAATGACAACAAAACATAATATCGCAAACTGTTTGAACGATATGGGAAAATATAACGAAGCTTTAGAAATTTATTATGCTGTTGATAAAATAAGAACTGAAATTTTAGGTATCAACCATCCGTCTACAATGACAACAAAACATAATATCGCAATCTGTTTGAACAATATGGGAAAATATAACGAAGCTTTAGAAATTTATTATTCTGTTGATAAAATAAAAACTGAAATTTTAGGTATCAACCATCCGGATACAATGACAACAAAACATAATATCGCAAGCTGTTTGAACGATATGGGAAAATATAACGAAGCTTTAGAAATTTATTATTCTGTTGATAAAATACAAACTGAAATTTTAGGTATCAACCATCCGGATACAATGACAACAAAACATAATATCGCAAGCTGTTTGAACGATATGGGAAAATATAACGAAGCTTTAGAAATTTATTATTCTGTTGATAAAATAAAAACTGAAATTTTAGGTATCAACCATCCGGATACAATGACAACAAAACATAATATCGCAAGCTGTTTGGACGGCATGGGAAAATATAACGAAGCTTTAGAAATTTATTATTCTGTTGATAAAATAGGAACTGAAATTTTAGGTATCAACCATCCGTCTACAATGAAAACAAAACATTGTATCGCACTCTGTTTGAACAAAATGGGAAAATATAACGAAGCTTTAGAAATTTATTATTCTGTTGATAAAATAAAAACTGAAATTTTAGGTATCAACCATCCGTCTACAATGACAACAAAACATAATATCGCTAGCTGTTTGAACGATATGGGAAAATATAAAGAAGCTTTAGAAATTTATTATTCTGTTGATAAAATAAAAACTGAAATTTTAGGTATCAACCATCCGGATACAATGACAACAAAACATAGTATCGCAATCTGTTTGAACAAAATGGGAAAATATAACGAAGCTTTAGAAATTTATTATTCTGTTGATAAAATAAAAACTGAAATTTTAGGTATCAACCATCCGTCTACAATGACAACAAAACATTGTATCGCAATCTGTTTGAACAATATGGGAAAATATAACGAAGCTTTAGAAATTTATTATTCTGTTGATAAAATAAAAACTGAAATTTTAGGTATCAACCATCCGGATACAATGACAACAAAACATAATATCGCAAGCTGTTTGGACGGCATGGGAAAATATAACGAAGCTTTAGAAATTTATTATTCTGTTGATAAAATAGGAAGTGAAATTTTAGGTATCAACCATCCGTCTACAATGACAACAAAACATTGTATCGCACTCTGTTTGAACAAAATGGGAAAATATAACGAAGCTTTAGAAATTTATTATTCTGTTGATAAAATAAAAACTGAAATTTTAGGTATCAACCATCCGTCTACAATGACAACAAAACATAATATCGCTAGCTGTTTGAACGATATGGGAAAATATAAAGAAGCTTTAGAAATTTATTATTCTGTTGATAAAATAAAAACTGAAATTTTAGGTATCAACCATCCGGATACAATGACAACAAAACATAGTATCGCAATCTGTTTGAACAAAATGGGAAAATATAACGAAGCTTTAGAAATTTATTATTCTGTTGATAAAATAAAAACTGAAATTTTAGGTATCAACCATCCGTCTACAATGACAACAAAACATTGTATCGCAATCTGTTTGAACAATATGGGAAAATATAACGAAGCTTTAGAAATTTATTATTCTGTTGATAAAATAAAAACTGAAATTTTAGGTATCAACCATCCGTCTACAATGACAACAAAACATAATATCGCAAGCTGTTTGAACGATATGGGAAAATATAAAGAAGCTTTAGAAATTTATTATTCTGTTGATAAAATAGAAACTGAAATTTTAGGTATCAACCATCCGGATACAATGGCAACAAAACATAATATCGCAAGCTGTTTGAACGATATGGGAAAATATAACGAAGCTTTAGAAATTTATTATTCTGTTGATAAAATACGAACTGAAATTTTAGGTATCAACCATCCGGATACAATGGCAACAAAACATAATATCGCACAATGTTTGAACAATATGGGAAAATATAACGAAGCTTTAGAAATTTATTATTCTGTTGATAAAATAAAAACTGAAATTTTAGGTATCAACCATCCGTCTACAATGGCAACAAAACATAATATCGCAAGTTGTTTGTACAATATGGGAAAATATAACGAAGCTTTAGAAATTTATTATTCTGTTGATAAAATACAAACTGAAATTTTTGGTATCAACCATCCGGATACAATGACAACAAAACATTGTATTGCAATCTGTTTGAATAATTAAAAAAAAAAGCAAGCGAGTTGTTTAATTATTTGATTATTATATTAGTTTTAATATATATAAAGTTTATCTGTTCATAAAATATAATTGACAAACGTTTTTCTTTAAAAGTTAGAGAACTCCGAATTTTATTCTAATAAATTAATTTTTAATAAACTTTTCTAATAAAAAAAAAAAGATTGTTTATTTCTGTGTTTATAGTGTTAATATTATATATTATTATTCATTATATATTATAGTGATTATTAAAATCTTTATATTTTAAAATTAAAAAGGGGCAAAAGCAGTTTATAGTTTAAACTTAATTTTTTAAGTCTATGTTATTTAAAAGCTAAGATTTTGTTATTGCGATTTATATATATATATATATATATATATATATATATATATATATATATATATATATATATATATATATATATATATATATATATATATATATACTTAATTGGTTAAAGTATATTCAAAAGATGAAGCAATTAATACTACTCCCTCAGGAATTATAGTATGGAATATTAGGAAAACGTTTTTGATTTTTATTATTAATTTTTGAATCTCACGATAGTAATTTACTATTAAATTACTAATTTACTAAATTACTAATTTAAATTATTAATTTACTTCTAAATTACTAGTGATGACGATTTATGCTTTTATTCTTATTAATTTAAAGTAGAAAAATAATTATAAATAAAGAAAATTGAAATGTATTAACTTAATTTAGTTAAAATAAATAAAAAAAATATAATAGTAATTTAAATTGATTGTTAACACAGATAAAAAAGTCGTCATAAAACATAAAGAGAATTATTAAAACGGCTGTATTTGTTTTAATAATAATAATTTTTTAATGATATTTTTTTCTTATTTTATTAATTTTAAATAAGTTTTGCACTAAAAAAAAATTACGTATGAACGAGAGTTTCGTTTTTTAAAAATTTTTTAAAAGAACGCATAGATTCAAATAAGATTGAACACAGGTGGCACTGATCTTGATAATGCTAACCTAGCTGACCTAAGAACACCCCTTCACAGTGGGCCAGAATTCACTTTTACTGGACAAAATTCACAACTAATTTAATATTAGGGCTATATTGATTGAAATTAGGATGAGTAATAATATGATGTCTGCGCTTCTTATGAAGGTGTTATTTTTTTAACTCGTTGCTATGGATACTAAATTTCGGATAGCAAAAATCTAGTTTTGGTATTTGCAGATATTTTTACGAGTGCTATGTTTAACAAATTTTATATAAGTACCAATATGAGGCTTTTTAAAAACGTGAATATATTTTTTATTTAGTTGCTATGGATACCTAATTTTGCTTAGCAGCAACTAACTTTTATTAGTTGCATATGTTTTATTTGCGCTATGTACACTATTTAGCACCTGTTTTATTATGAGACCCTTGCTCGTGAAAAGCAAAACTTATTTAAGTTTAATATGATTACACGTTGCTAAATAAAATTGTTTTCCTGTAGAAAAAAATTGTATTTTAGCTTAATTAATTAGTTTTTCTAATTAACAGATTTTACGAGCGTCTACAGAATTTTTAAAATTTGTATGTTTATATTGTTCCCATGCATTCACAATCATCAAAAATCTTTGACAATGTAATCTATAAGTAGTAAAAGCTCAGCAAACAATAATTCACAAGAATTTGAAGTTGACAAAGTTGCAACTTTTCTTTGTTTTTAATCATGATTCTTGAAATGATAATGTAGGTTTGCCTAGTTGTTTATTTTTACTATCCTTTATTAATGTGGTATTAAAATCATTTTTAAGCCAAGCTGAATTCTTTATAATAAACCTTGCACCGGTTAGTTTACTATGAATCCATCTCTTAACATAATCAAAATAAATAAACGAAAGACTGTTGAGTCAAATAAATTATTGAATTTTGCTTCTTGTGACACTCATGAAGCCTAAATAAAAACAGCATTTCAACATCTAAAATGAATAGCCTCAACCAAAGCAACCAAAATAGATTATTAAATCAATTTGGTTTGACAAGCGCTAAATAAATAAGAACAAAATTTTTATTAGGATATATATATATATATATATATATATATATATATATATATATATATATATATATATATATATATATATATATATATATATATATATATATATATATATATATATATATATATATATATATATATATATATATATATTATTGTTCAGTAATACGTTTTGTATGACTAAGACCGTTTTATATGTTTTCCACGTTTTTTAAAATTTTGTGCAAATAAAAATTTTTGAGCGCAATTACAGATTTTTTGTTAGATAAAAGAGTTCAAACGTAAAAGAAAACCTAAGTGGCGCCTTGCGGCAGCCAGATTTATGAAATTATTAAAGCAAACATATATAAGCTTTAAAATATCTGAGTATAAAAGCAAGATGTAGCAATTAAAAAAATATATTGTCAATTACAAGTAAAAGTTATAACATATTTGCTATAAATATGTTAATTACATACCAATTTTAGTCTAACAACTTTTAAAATCTAGATAATATATAGAGTTATAATACAATATTTTAAAAAGCGCAATATTTTATGTAAATTTTATTTATTTCCATCGATTTTTTAAACAACATTTTTCTCTTTATAATTTTTTTTTTCAAATTTACATTTGCGTCTATTTCAACCACAGCATTAGTATATTCATTAAAACTTTAAGTGTATATAAACGGTTTTAATTCTTTTATAATGTTCTTATATAGGTTCGGCACCATTCAGGCATCAAAATTCTGATTTTTGTTTTTATACTTTTGTCCAGTCACTGGCCCACTGTGCACTTATATGGGGGTGATGGCATACACATCAAAGTACCCTATGATGCAAATTTTGAAATCTTTTAATTTTTTAGTTCAAGTTAAGAGAAACTTTGACTTCATAATGTGACAATAAAAACACCTGTAGAATGAGAAACTGATCAGCCGTGTAGAATGAGAAATTGAGCAGCCGTAGCTGCTCAGCAAGTGGCAGCCGTAGCTGCTCAGCAAGTAGCAAACTGAACAACTTTAGCGCAGTGGTAGCGCATAAACAAAAGATCCGTGGTTCAAACCAAACCTTATGACAATTTTTGTGACATTGATTTGGAAGTAGGCGTGAACTTTCAATGAAATGCTCATCCACAGTGCTCTGTGATAAGACCGTGAGGACTTCTTAGGGCACCTAAATAAAATTAAAAAAAAAAAAAAAAAAGAGTCACTTCATATAATTTAATAAAAATTGGTGCAAATGTAGCATATGGCCTCAATAAATTCTATATAAAGTTTTATTTGAAATTTTTTTCTAGTTAAGAATTTATAGCAGTTTGAGTTTATAATTTGTTAAATTTTTGCTTGACCTTAAAACGTTACCTATTACTGTGATATTTAATCAAAATTTTCAAAATAAAGGTTACTTATGTGTTTTACTATGTAATATCAAAAACTTTTGTTATAATTGTTTTATTGCTAAATGTAATATATTTTTTTTTTCTTTTTTTTTTTACAGCAATCATTATTATATATTTCAAAAACAAATAACATTTACATGTCCCCAGTTTATATAAATGTCCACCACAAATAATTACAATTAAAATAATAAACTTAAAAATTCGTGGTTTATAATATAAAGTGCTGGCTATTAACTAACCATGAGCGAGACTAGGTTTTTTTAAACCGAGACGAGAAGTTAGTACTTCTCGTGAGACCGAGAACGAGACGAGAAATTTAACAATTTTTGAAAACAAATTTATTAAAATCCAAGTAAAAAAAAAAATGTAAACATGGTTTTGACAAATAGACACAAATCACAATTGTCAAATGTAAACAACTTTTTCAAATATTTATTCAGAATTTTTTTGCCAAACTTTTCCAACAAGACAATGTTTTCTCTGATTAAGATGATTTGTTCTACTTTTTCTGAGTTGTGTCTGGATGATCGGACGACATTTCCACCTGAGCTAAAAACTCTCTTTGATTTAGTTGAACTTGCTGGAATAGCTAAAATTTGTCTAGCTAATGAAGAGTGTTCTGGCAATGTATTTGAATGCAATTTCCACCAATCAAGAATCGGAAAGTCTTTTTTTGGCATCAGGGAGATATTCATACTGGCACAGGATTCAGTTCAGATGTTGGCTCTTGTATTTCAAGTCTGACGTTTAACTTGCGCTTCAGTTTTGAATTAGGGGACAAATCTGCTGAAAGGACTCTGGCAACAGGTTGGCACTCAACATTATCCTTAACCTGTGAGGCTAACCATTCTTTTGTTGTTTGAAATTTTTTGAAGAGCTTCAAGTGAAGTCGCTTTAAAGTAGGATTTAAGTAGTTTGCAGCACTCAATAAGTTTCCAGTGTGACAAAGAGGAAATCTTTTTTCAATGCAGCTTTTCAAGTTTTTTGCATACAAAACACCGTAGCCATTTTTTCCATTCGTCTCAATAAATTGATCAATTTTGTCATGAATTAAATAAAGAGAATCGGCGACAGTGTTAACTGTTGGAATAAACTCAGCCGACCACGTTTCTGTAGCTTCTTTAAGTGGTGCCAAAATTTCTACTGCTCCCTCGATTGATTTCCACTGTGATGCACTGATGGTCTTTGAAGAAAAAATATTTTCATTTGCACATATGCTGATAATTGCACTCTTTAGATGTAGGACAGAAGCCATGCAATCCAGTTCACTATTTCATCTTGTGTCAACAGATTGGCGTAACTGTCTAAAATTTATTCCTTGAGCGTCTGATTCTGATTCAAGCAACTCAGCTGCAACTGTTGACTGGTGAGTTAAAGAAGCCAAATTTTTGCATGTTTGCAACGGATCATCCATTCCAGCAGTCATTCCAAATGAGTCTCGAACTGCACATTGCAAAATATGATTGTTGCACAAGTATTGGTCAAGGCGCTTTGACAAATTGACTACAAGTTTCATGTTTCTTGTCTGGTCGTTCACGCAGTACATTGGCAAATCAGCAGGCAAATTTAGTTCTTCTAAGAAAGAATCTAGCTTTCCTTCAATTAAGATACCTGTGTGTCTGTCTGGGAACTGTTAGACATGGGGTGTCCAGTGATGTAGTCTCCAATTTTCGTCAATGGCATGAAAAGTCCAAGAGATGTAGCTGAATGAGCTCTAGAAGTCCAAAGGTCAGAAGAAAATGCAGCACTTTTTAGATTTGGCGTAATCCCCATTATTATGCTCTTCATTCCAGCTTGAACTTCTCTTGACCGAATTGAAAGCTTTCTTAAAAATGTTGTTCTGTGATGAAGGCTCAGTTTAGGGTTTGCAATATCAAACAATTTCTTGAAACCTCTTGCTTCGACTGCTGAAAAGGATCAGTGCAAAAGTAATCCAGCATTGCAGAGTCAAACTATTTTTGAATGGAATTGTCTTTGTCATATTTGGACTTTGTTTCAAGCATTTCGACCATGGTTCGTTGTTTCTTCTTAGGAGGAGGAAGAAGAGAGTCGTCATTTTTTTCAGAATACTCAACGTAATCTTGGCTGTGTTTTTTTTTGAGGTGACGATGAAGTCCGCTTGTGTTTCCATCTTTTGTTTTCAAAGACTTTTTGCACGCCTTGCATTCAGCACCGTCACTTGTTTTTTGAAAATATCTCCAGATTTTGTTTTTTCTTGGTGACATTTTTGATCGTTGAAATGAGGCAAGAATATTTCTTTTCAATATGAACAATATGTGTCAAGTTGAATTTCACTTATAATCTAATGAAATTAAGTCGTAAGTGCACCATTTTATACAAAAAAGTTTTTGTATTTAAAATCTAATTAAAAATATTTAAAATCTAATTAAAATTTTTTAATTAGATTTTTAAAAAAAATCTAATTAAAAAATCTAATTAAAAATCTGATTAAAAATTTAATTTGTTTTTGTCAAAAACAAATTAAATTTTTAATTAGATTTATTAAAATCACGGAGTCAAAATATTAATTAATTAAAAAAACAAATTATTAAGCATTTTGTAAGTTATAATAATTTTTAATTTGGAAAATAATATAATATTTCAGTCTCGTTCTACTTCTCGCGAGAATTTTCTATTTCTCGTTTCTCACGAAAAGTCCCATTTCTCACGAGAAACGAGAACGAGACGAGATCTCGCTCATTGTTACTATTAACCCATGCATTTAAAAAATATACGCAAGGCCGTCGCATCACAGGGCTACTAGGGACTTGCTTGTCGTTGTCGCTTAAAATATATTTTATTTGTTGAAAATATATATTAACGTATATTAGCAGTACTATGTAGATGGAAGGAAACTCGCAGAAGACTGAGAAAAGTCTTTTCATCGAGAACCTTTAAAATACAAAATAAACTAAAAATTTAAAGAGTAAAGACACATAAATTTTTTGAGGTCTACTGCTCAGTAATATTTTATTATGTATAGTTGCTAACAATTTTTTATTTTATTTATGTTTTATTTCTTTTTTATTTATTTTTATAGTTTAAATTGTTCTTTTTATATTTTATTATATTAATTGTTCTTTTATATTTAATACATATCGATAGAATTGGTTTTGTTAATTATGAGATCTTTTAGTTTTTTCTTCAGGGCAATAAGATTATCCAATTTAGTAAGTTCTATATTTTGAGGTATTGTTTTGTTGTATAGATAGGGGCCACGGTATACAATTGAAAATCTCGAAAATTTTGTTTTTTTTATGGGCAATGTATAGTTTCCGGTTCCTCGTGTGATATATCTGTTGGCGTTGGTTTGAAAAAATTTATTAGTAAAGTGAGTTGGGACAAGTCCGAGCTTTTATTTGAGCATAAATAAAAAATTTTGGTGGATGCTAATTTGATAGATATTCAAAGCATTCAAGTTTTTAAGTAAAGGATCGGCATGAATGAATTTATTATTATTATAAATCAATCTTAATGCGTGTTTTTGTTGTGTATATAGAGAACTTAATTTAGATTTATTTGTACTTCCCCAGGCAATATTAGCATATGTTAGATAACTTTGTATATAAGAAAAGTAAAGAACTTTCAGATTCTCCTGGGAAAGTATAGTTTTGACTTTGTAAAGTATGCTGATACTTTTTGATATTTTTGTATTTAATGTTTTTATATGGGGTTTCCAAGAAATCGTTTCGTCAATAATTATCCCAAGAAGTTTAATAGTTTCAACTCTTTCGATGTTTATGTTATCAATTTTTAGTAATGGTAGTATGCTTGGTATTTTGTTTTTTTGCTGGTTGGAACAAAACAAGATGTATTTTGTTTTTTCTTGATTTAAAGATAATTTATTTACTTTAAACCAAATGTTCTATTTAGATCTATTGTTTTTTAGATCTAAATGTTCTATTTAGTTCTATTTAAATGTAATATTTAGATTCTATAGACAAAAATATTGATTTGCTATTTGAAGCGTGGTTTGATTTTGGTTATGCATAGCATAAATATCTCAACATTTCCTGTTTTATACATTATTGTTTAAATGCAAAAAAAAAAAAAGTGCAAATTTTGGCAAAGAGACAATCAGTTAGTAAAACAAAAAAGAAATTCTGTTAAATTTTATTGGCCCTTAAAACCTTCTTAAAAACATTGACTTTCAAAACGAAGTGAAAAATAACTATATAAACCTTGTTTTTTACATTATATTACCATCAAATATCTGATTTGTAATTGTAAGACATGTTCTTTATTTCTCTGCAAAATAAATTTATTTACATCTTTTCATTAATTTTCTTGAAAGTTTTTTCTGCAAATGTAAAAAATGGACTCAATGATTAGAGATAAAATTAATTTTTTTTGCAATAGGGTGTAATATGTAATATTTATACTAGTATTTCATAAAACCATTCTTATTAGAATCAACGATCATTTTGTAAAAGAAGCTAAATCACATTTTTATTGTTTTGAGACAAACAAACAAAAAACTAATTATTCGGAAAAGAAATTTTTGAATCTCAATAAGTTTGTAAATGTAAATAAAGATAACAAACATTTTTTTAATTTATACTAACATAGTTAGATTTGTATCTTTTTCAATAAAGAGTTTGAATCTCTCAATTTTAGAAACAATGGACTTCAATTGAGTTTTGATTTTACAAATTATCTGCAAACAAGAGTTAATTACTCTATTAAGAACTAATTTTAATAATATATTTTTTATTATTTTAAATTAGCAGTAATAAATGCTCTTTAACTCTCTGCAAAATAAATTTATTCAAAATAGCCTAATGTATTTTTTATTGCTTTGACTTTCTGCTGCCTAATCTCAAAAATCGAATTATGGTAGCTATGGTAACAGTTCTTTAAAGTTGCTTACTTTTCAGATCAGTTATGCAGCATAACAATTTTCTTTTGTGCTCTGGATGATTATTGTTTTGTTTATACTTTAACCAATGTTTATAAAAGTTTCAACAGTTTTTTCATTAAAAGGTCCGAAGGAAGATTCTTTGCGACTGATAAAATCTTTAATATGTTGGAAGCGAGTTTGAATTTTGGGTGTTACGTTTGCACCAGGCTTTTGAATGCAAAAAACGCAAAATGTCAAAAGGCTTTTGAACGATATTGCCAGACTACTTTTCAAGAGTAACAACCCCCGTCAGATAGCTAAAAATAATCGAAGCTAAGTTTGAATTTCCAAGTTTTCGCAAGTTTCTAGATTTGACAAGACACTTGAATTTGACGTCACACTATGTACTAGGGTGTATACTTGAATGGGTATAATAAAGACCACAAACAATATTTGCAATTTTCATATGCAAGCCAAAATTAGTTTAACTCAATTTGCATTAATCAGTGACCAGATTTCTTCAATGTTGGAGCATGTTTTTGGCAAATCTTCTGATGCCGCAACAAGAATTAGTCTTTTAACTCTAGTCTTTGATAATAGTTTTTGATTTGAGGCGGTGAGCTGGTATCATTTTTTAACGCAGTATTAACAAGGCTTTGAACAAATTGAGAAAACCTCTACTTTTAATCACCAAGCTTAACAAAATATTGAACAGAAATTTTGCGAGATTGAATAACATTATTCACAATACTAATGATTCACAACAATGACGGATCCACGTATTTTCTGGTGGGGAGGGATGTTGACATATTTTTGAACTTTATAACACATTTGCGTCTCCTAAAAAAACCAATAATTAACCAGTATTATTTGTACATTTTTAAGTTTTTTTCCGATCACTTTGTAGCAAGTGATGAAAAACTTGTCTGAATTTTAGTTTAAATCATAAATGATTGGTTAAAGAACAGTTTAAGCCAATCACTTTTTATTAAAATAACAGTTGCAACAGTTGCTACAAAACTTCCACAAAAAAAAAATGCAAAAATGTTTCAAAAAAACTAATGAATGTTTTTTATAACCAATCAATTTTAGTTTTCAGTTTTTTATAACCAATTAATTTTCAAAAAGTTTAGAACAATTGCGTCAATTGCTTTGGTCCGAGTTTTTTCATTCGCCCTCGAGCAAGTAAATAAAAAAGGTCCCCGTGTTTTCATTTATAAGTAACTTTCTTTTTTAATTTTTTGTACTTTAGTGTAATAATCAAGTTCATATACGTATAATTACGTATAATAGTCAATTTAATTCGTCAGTATAATAATCCAATTCTATATAACTGTCAATTAATAAAAGAATATTTCTGAAATTTCTGGAAAAAATTCCCAAGAGGAAGGCTACAACCTCCATGACCTCTCTCCTACAAAACCCGCAATTTTAGTTGCTCTAAATTGTTCAAAATTTACATAATTCTGATTTGTTACCTGATTTACGTACTTAGCTGGTGATTTTCGTAGTAGGACTTTGCTAGTAAACTAAAGTTTTAAAAAAAAAAAAAATATTTTAGTTTCAAACGAAATTAAAGCTTGGCATTTGCTAAATATTTGCAAATATAAAAATCACTTAACTGAAGAGTTTCAAATTTTAAATAACAAGTGTCCAGTGCAGTCAGCTATTCTTTTGAAAATTCTGAATTGTACTGTTTTAGGGTTACCATATGTCCTCTTTTTAAAAAGTACCGCGCGTTAAAAGATCTTTTTGCTCCATGTGGTTAATTACATTTAGTTCTTAAATTATTTGTTTGCCTTCGTGGTTAAACTCCAGTATGAATGATTGTCGTGTAGTTTAAATCTCCAACTGAAAAAGAGAACGTATGACAACCCTAAATTGTTTTTTCCCGAGGCAAGAAGATAGCTAAGCTTATGTTGCTCCAAGGTAAAACACTATTACTAAAATTATATGTGTTTCATATTTCCAGCTAGAAAATAATAATAACTGAGCTTGTCTTATACTTAGTAAACTTTTTTTTATTTAAGGTCATCCAAATATGGACAATGCCAGTACAGTTCAGCTTCACAATTCATCTCCAAAAACAGTTAATGTATTGAGGCTTCTAACTTCAATTAAATTATTTGAAAAAGTTTCCTATTATGCAAGGTATTCCTTTTTTATTAAACTCGTTGAAAGCAATAACTTTTCTAAATTTTCTAAAGTGCTAATAGCCTGCGTTTCTTCTAAATTTTTAAATCAATTAAATTCAATCAACAATGAATCAATTTCTGAAGTTATATCAATTTCTCAAGTTATCATGATCATAAAGCATTGATCAGCTGCCAAGTTAACATTTATTAAAAAACAAAATATTTTAATTATTTTATGGTGTAAAACTGATTTCATGTCAGTAATGCAAAATAATAATTACCGGTCACCAAACCAATATGTACCAATTATTAAAAAAATTTGATTAATGGAAAAATTATAAGATACTTGTTGAACAAGATGGATTTAATCTTGTTAAGTAATATCTTTTGAAACAAGTAATATCTTTTGAAATACCATTACAGTCTTTTAAAATTATCCAGAAAATGGTATGTTTGTTTATAAAGGTCTAGCAGCAGTTCCTTCAACTGTACTGTCCAAAATACAAGTTGAAATACCATGAAAATCTGATTTTTATAAATTTTTTAATTTCTATTTACTTAATATGTCTCATTTTACCTCAATACTTGCTGAGCTAGATAGTTATGGGAACTATTTTGAAAAAATAAGTCAAATATTCTTTCAACTGTTGCTGGTACTTTAAACCCATTAGCATAATATTATATATATATATATATATATATATATATATATATATATATATATATATATATATATATATATATATATATATATATATATATATATATATATATATATATATCAGAGTCGTAACCACAATTTTGATTTTAGGGGGGCCTATGGTACTTTTGAAGGAGGGATTGGATAAAATATGGCACCCAAGTATTAATTATGGGTCTGTATATATATATATATATATATATATATATATATATATATATATATATATATATATATATATATAGATATAGATATATATATATATATATATATATATATATATATATATATATATATATATATATATATATATATATATATATTTAGATATATATATATATATATATTTAAATATATATATACTTATATATATATATATATATATATATATATATATATATATATATATATATATATATATATTTAATAAGTATATAGTCAGACTCTTAGCCTAAATTAATTTTATATTATTTTCAATAAAAAAAAAAAATAATAATCAATATAATTTCAATAAAAAAATATAATAAAAATTATTAAAAAAAAACAGTTAAAAATTATAAAAAAAAAAAATCCTCTCCAGAAAAAGAAAAAATCTAGAAATGGAGGGCTAACTTTAGGCAGCATTACTAATACTTTACATAAACTAATATCAAGAAAACAGAAGAATCCAAAAATGGGGGGTTAACCGTAGACAACATTACTAATACTTTACATAAACTAATATCAAGAAAATAAAAGAGCTCAGAAATTGAACCTTAGGCAAAATGACAGTATACGGATAAAGTGCAAAGTCCTATGGCTTACCTTCTCGTTGGTGCACTTTGTTAAGTAATTTATGCCTATTCAATGACATAAACAACGACGCCCTCTTGTAAAAAAATCGCCAAGCGCATGTCTGCTTTTTTTTTTTTATTATTTTTATTTTTTTTATTTAGGTGCCCCAAGAAAACCCTACGGTCTTGTTACAGAGCACCGCGGAAGTGCATTTAACCAGGAATTTCACGCCTCCTTCCATACCGTGACGTGAATACATGTCCAAGGCTCGTTTCGAACCTGGATCTCCTGCTTATAAAGCAAGCGCTCTAACCACTGCGCCACGGCCGCACAATTGCTATGCCTGTTTCTGTCACTCCACTTTTTAAATTGACTTAAATTAAATCCTAAGAAGATTCTGTTAAATTAAATTAAATCCTAAGAAGAATTCACTCAATCTGTGTGATTTAGAAGACTTTTACCTAAAGATGAGCTAAATGGATTTTATACTAAGTCATCAAAGCCGAAAGAAGAATTTTTATCCAGCAGGATAGGTTGTGATCCTCAACCTGACTTGGTGATGGATAATGCTTACTTCTATTCACGGACAGTTGTTCCAAAATAAAAACACCATTATGCAATCATTTTAAAGGAACCCATTCACATTATTTAAAACTACGAGATCATCCTTGTGATCTTTCGAAGAGAACTTTTTCTTTGAACGTGTTTCATTATTTTTTTTCTCACAAGGTTTTCAAAGTGAGTCATCAGAATCTCCAAATGAAAAATCCTTTCTTTCTAACAGTAAAAAAGTTTTTTTCATCTTGAGCTTGACCACTAAAACTCTCTACTTTTGCCTTTCTCAAGGGCTCTAAAGAAGTATTCAAAAGTGGTAAATTGTTTCTTCTTTGAAAACTCATAGATCGTTTGAAATAGCAGCGATTCATTTCAATTAGAAATTCTACATGGATTGGAATGAGGCATTATTTCCTATGACCAGGTCCACAGCGAATCAATTCTGAGACGGCTAAATGGAAGGCAATTTTTCTTGGAAATAAAATAAGTAAATAAATATTAAATATAAAAAATGTTCTAGAAAATTTTCTTTAAAATTCTTTATTGTCACATGTTGACATTTAAGAATGATCCGGTGCTTACGGCCCTCGGTTAGATTTAAGTTTTGGCGATATAAACAATCTTTATATATCAATAGAAAAGCTGGAATCAGAAAAAAGAAAAAATTTAAAGATAAATGTAAAGAAAAACTTATCATTCGCTTCATTGCAAATTCATGTTACATGAGAGATCTTGCATGAGAAGTCTTGCATGAGAGGTCTTGCAACAGAAGTCTTGCGATAAAATTAAAATGCCAGCAAGCTTTTACAGTAAAATTATATTTAACATAAAATTAAAAATAAAGCACACTAAGTACTAGGATCTCAATAACACAAAAAAATATTAAAAAAATATAATAAAATAAAATATAAAAACAAAATTCCAAAGCGACCAATTGATGGGGAAATTGATGCATTTTGTCGTTCAAAAAGCTATAAAATCTGATAAACTGAAAAAGCTTGTGCATAACTGAAGGCAATAAAACCTATTGCATAAATGACTATTTGAAATTACTAGATCAGTAGAACGGTAGATATGTCGCCTAAATTTCAGGTTTACTCAAACTGAAAAATTTGCTTCCAAAGTCCTTTTATGGCAAACAATCTGTTCCTATGTTTTGAAAAGTACATCACTCGTAAAACTTTGAACGCACGCTTGTTTATTAAAAAATGCATAAAAAAACATCTTTTATCATTTATCAAAAAGGATTTTTTGGTCTAGTTTGCATACTCAATTACGTCAAGAAGTCTCAACAAAATGGTATCAACAAAATGGCGTTAAATTTGTACCTAAAGAAACAAATCCTCTAAAATTTCCGGAGCAGCGAGTTATTAAAAGTTATTGATCAATTACAAACGGAATTTTATTAAAAAAAACAAGAAATTAGATTTTAGGAAAAAATGTCTTTCGGAAAACACGAATAGCAGCTTCAAAAAAGTAGTTCAAAGCAAGATCTAGCAAATGCATCTGCTAGATTTTGATCAAGCAAGTCTTGCGAATACACAATCTTCTAGATCTTGTTTATGCAACAGTTAGTTTCTATCAAAACGCCTAATAAAAAAATGTAAAAAATTAATGAAACAAATAGATAATTCAATTAGCTTTATTATGTCAAAAAATTATACAAAGTGTATTGAGTGGTTTTTAAATAAATAACCACAAATAAGTGCCGAACTTCATCGTGTTAAACCGTCAATTTCTTAACGTTTAACTGAATTTCACTGTGTTCAGTATTAAATTTAATATTTATAATTTATATAAATAGAAACTTTACGGTATGGAGCTTATTGGTCGGCTCCCGTCATTGCATCCCTCTTGGAATTTTGAACCTTTTGTGACGAGTGACTCGTATGGTGGTTCATGAAATTTATTTCGTGACGAGTGACCCACATGACAGTTCATAAACAATTTTGAATGATTTGGTTGTGAAAAATTTAAATTTATTTTTGAAATGCGAATAATTTCTCAAGTTAATAATTCAAACCGTTTACATATCAAATTTAAATAATGACTAAAAATAGATTAAATTATACTGATATAAATGAGATCCTTGATATTTTTTTAAATGGTTGTAATTTTTTTGTGTGACCACCACACCACACCACACCACTCCTCTTTTATTTAATATTAAAAACGATATGTCTATATATTTCATCTTTATTTTTTTAAGGTTTCTTTATTTGTGTAAGGTTACATATAGGAACAATATATTTTTGTTAATTTTAACTTGATATATTTTGATGACGTAACTAATACAATAAAAAAAGTTTTTCAATTTTTTCTGAAAGCCATTCTATGACTTGTAGTTTTTATTTGATTTTCAATTAATTAATTATGATAATTATTCAATTAATTATGATTCTTGTTATTTTACGCGCAGTTATACCGTTATTTTACGCGCTGTCAAATAGGGGTTATTCTATATTAGATGAGCCTTCCAAACCTTCCCGTATGACCATCTCAGGTTTTTTTAAAATTTAAATCCTTTATAGGTTTTACGGAAAAAAAGGTTTCCCTAAAAGTCTTACTCATTATCTTGAAGCATTCTAAAATTATGGTAACTTTGAAAATTAATGTCTTAGCCTATTTCGAGAAATTTATTGTTTTTTTTAAAAAAGTCTCATTTTCAAATCCATATGAATAAAAACCAATTATCTTAAGTAATTAAAAATCAATCTAATAGCAGTATTTAACTTAACTTTCAGAAAAAAAAAATTTTTTTCTACAAAAATAATTATTTTTGGCCATCTAAGACTTCAAAGTTTCTAAAAAAACAACCCTTTAAAGAAATAATTTCATTATTATTAAAGCAAATGAGAGCGGAATACAAAAGCAAATGTGAAAATTATGTTATTTTGTGAGAATATAGGTGGTATTTATCATTCATGATAAGTTTTGTAACATTGGATTTAAAATTATAGAAGTTAGACCCCCTTAAAAAAGCGTCCAGCTTTAAAATGGTAAATTTAGGTCCATTTTAGAACTGAAAGTTACCCTGGTGTCCAGTGAGTTTAACACTTGAAAATCTTAGGAATGTATCTTCAATATAAGAACAAGAAATAAAGAAAAAACAATTTTGGGTTGTCTTGCAGCTGCTGAGATATCTGAAATTAAGCTTTCTATCATAACAGGATTCCGAAATTACCTATTGTAGCGTTTCTGCCACAATAGGTTTATCAACAACTAATTTATTATTGAATTTGAGATTTTTTGGCTGAGCATTTATGTCTAAATTTTTCTTGCCAATTACTTCCTCAATAATGCGCCATGTGTTTTGTGAACCATTACTTTTTATTATTTGATCTGATTAGTAATTAGTTTTTGAACGTCTCAAAATCAAATAAACGTTTATAATTTTTAAAGTTAGTTTCATTTTGTAGTGTTCTTTTTTTAAGATATTTGCAATATAATCGCTGTTTTATTTTTGAAGATTTAACAATTACCTTTGTTATCCAAGGGCTGAAAAAGGCTTTTTTCTTTTAATAATTGTTTAACTTTGGGAAAAGCTTTATTATAATATTTAAGAAACTTAGCTAAGAAGATATCATAGGCTTCATCAACATTTAAATTTAATAGAGTTTTGTTCAATTTTTCAAATGAAATAATATCATGATAAGATTTAATGGAGGTGTTGTTTATTAGTCGTTTTGTTACTTTCCTTTTGTGAGAAAAAGACTTATTGCATTTATTTGAAATAATAAAAATCAAAAAGTGATCCGAAATATCCGTTTTAAATATTCTTGTTTTTATTTTTGATGTAAGAAATTCATTGGTAAAATTTGATCTGTAGTTCTATATGTCATCATGAAAAAATGTTCCTTGCATGTTATGAAACTACATAAAGGTATTATTGTGACCAATAAAACATCATAAAACTAAAGCATAAAACTCATAAAACTAAAGCATTTAGTAAGAAATTGTTGAAAATATAACAAAAAAAAAAATTTTTATGCAAATATTTTTAAAGTTAAAAGCTACTTAGTTATTTTTTTGTCATTGCTTTATGTTAACGGCAAAAAAAAAAAAAAAATTGTGATGGACGTATTTAACAAGTTTTATGTTTATACAAGATTTTATATTTTTGCTAAAAATTCTAATAATTGTATAAATTGGTTTTCTTTTTTTTTCATAGAATCTCTTCGGTCAATCATTGAAAAAACCGCTTTAAGAATGAAGTTATGCCCGGGTCAGGATGCTGGTTTGTTTTCCGTTAAAGTCAGTGTTTAAAGGTATTTTAGAAGAGTGGAAAAAAAATTACTAGAAATAAGATATCGCAAGCAATTAAAACAAATATCAAGATTTTTTTTATCAGTGTGACGAATATTCTCGAATTTGTTCTGATAAGAAAGATTTTGTTTCAGTTATGGTCAAAAACAACAAATCCAAAAGAGATTATTTCGTGTAAATCTAAAAAAACTATATTTAGAATTTCCAAAAACAGGAGAGAATATAGGATAGGAGATATTCGAAGTTTTGTAAGCTTCGTCCAAAATGTTGTGTATTAGTCAAGTACATCAAAATTCAAAGTTAAATACTTATGCAGTGCCCGGTAACATTAAATATAAAGGACTTTTATTAAAAACAACTCTTGACATTTAGAATCGCAGCTGTATTCATGTTTGTGATAACTGTCCTAATGTAGAAAACTTAATACATTATATAAGTGATATCTTCAACATGGTTTTGAATATGAGGATATAGTGCCGTACAAACAGTGGTTAAAAAAGGAGAATGCTATTAGTGTGATAACTATAGAACTTACATTAAAGGAGTTTCTTGAAGAAACTGTTTCTATAATTGAAAACACACCATTTTATTTCAAAGGTGCAGTCATTATTCCTTTAAATTATTACTTTCCTTGATATTGCAGAAATTTTTTGTTTTATAGCACAAGGTGCGGTCCAAGGATTTCTTTAGTAAAATAGCCAAGCAGCACTACATTCATTGCTTATATACTACAAAGATTTTAAAAATAAGCTCAAACCAATAAACTATTGCATAATATTTGACTGTATGCAAAATGATGCTAATGCTGTTAATAAATTTTTAGCTAGAGTTTTAGAAGATATAATAATTGTCTGGCAAAATTTGACTTTATGTTTTTACTTTAGTGATAGAGCAGCTTGCCCATACAAAAACTATAAAACTCTTAGCAACCAATGTCATCATTTTCAAGACCATGAAATAAGTGCAGAGTGGAATTTTTTTGCAACAAGTCACGGTAAAACTCCATGTGATGGCATTAGTGGGACCGTAAAATGACTTGTAGCAAAGACTAATCTGAAAAATAGCTAAATATTGCCTGTCACTAAAACTCTTAAATGGTGTACTGAAAATATAACAGGCATTAGATTCATTATTATTTCTAAAAACTAATATAAAAGATCATATAGAAAATGCTATGCTTGATGACCGCTACTCTAGTTCTAAAAGATTTCCAGGAATGCGTTCACATCACTGTTTTATACCATGTTATGATAGGAAGCTAGAAATGAAACGTATATCAGGTGATACCTGTTTTATAACAGTTAATGGAACTAATAACAAAGGTCGGACTTCGGAACGCATGGGTGATTTGCATGCTGGAATATATCTTGCATGTGTTTACGCTAATGAATGGTACATTGAAATTGTAAAAAAAATTGCAGATGATTCGATTATTTATATAAAATTTATGCCTCAGAGAAGACAATTGTTGGGTTCATGTTGTAAATGTTTTAGAAAAAGTAAATACTCTGGTTGTACAATGTCAATCAGCAAGAACCTATCAAATTTGAAATTTCAGCAAGAACCTATCAATTAAAAATTCTACCCAGGCATGTTATTTAATAAGTTTAAAATTCTTTTCATACATTTTTTGAGTTGAAAAATATTTTAAAACAATTTTAAAATATTAATTATGTAAAAGAAGATCTTGAGGATCTTATTGTTCAAAGTTTCAATAGCTACGATTTTTTTTCATAATTAGAACTTCTTAAAAAAGTTAACGTTTCGAAAGTTATTTGAGATTTTTATTTAGAAACCCACTTATGTACAGTGTTAAGTATAACAAACCTCAAATTATGAATAATATTTTTCTTTATTTACATTGGAACTCATCCAACTCGTTTATAAACATGTCTCTGTGACCAAATTTTATCAAAACTTGGATGACGGAAAGTACTATGGAAACTACTTTAATCCTGATAAAGAAAAAATACGACCACGCATTTAAGTTTCCAAGACTAAAATTAGAGAAGGTGCAGTTCGTAGCGTTTACATTTGGCATTTGGAATAGTACTCAAAACATTGCGTATATTTGTGTATATGCGAATTTGGCACGACGGGGTGGGTGTTGTTTTACGTAAGAGTCGTATTGTAAAACGAGTTCAATTTATTAATATATTATAATAGTATTATTATACAAATATGCGATAAACACAAAAAAGAGATCTTAGATCACAGCTAGTAGTAGAAGAGTTACTCGAGTCCGTTGTTGTTTAATAGGTTACTCCAAGAGAGCGAGGCTTCGATAGACACGCTATTTATACAAATTCCAATAGGGGACATTAATAGTTTTATACAATCAGCCAATCCAAACGATTTATGTTTTTGACAATTTGATTAGCGCAACAATGGGAGCTGGATTCCTCAATTTTGCAGATATGAGATTGTTCCGAACCGCAAACTAGTGAAAATATAAGTAGTAGGTTTTAGGGTTCTACCGACGACTAAGAAATTTATGTTAAAGAAATTACTGCTACAGTCCATAAGAAAGGCTCAAATATAAATCTAACAATAAACTTGTTTAATAAATGGTTGGGTTAGTGCTGTTGTGTTTACATGTTACAGTTAGCAATTTGGGCTGGACTAAAAATTCCAGAAATTGTAAGTATGCATTGGGCTGCAAGGTAATTGGTGGCACACTTTAGGTGATGTATATTAGCAATGCAGATATTGAGTAACAAACAAGCTTTAATAAAATTTTGTAATGACGAAATATCATTGGAATTCATTCTGGACTGCTCTACTCAATGGAATTCTTCTTTGGACATGTTAGTGCGATTACCGAAGCTACGTAAAATGATTAAGGCCGTGCTGTCTGAACGATGTTTTGCAACCAAAAGAAATGCGTCAACTCTGCAAATGACAGATGAAAAATCGATGCTTGCGCAATCCAATATATCAGTTCTGAAATCATCAAAGCAGGTAACGCCAGTATATATGCATACTAGCAGCTTCAGTGGCATCAAAACGCGCTTTTTTTACTGCTGGACATATGATATGACTGATCCAAACTTTTATTACACATGTGTCTTGTTTACAACTCCAAAGCAACGTTCAACAATCTTAGAGTTTACTAAAGAGGCGTATCAGGCTTATTTTGCAGTAAAAATTAGGAGATCAATACAAGTATAGGGCATCCGCAATCAGTTTGCGGACCATATGTTGAAAATCTAAGGAAGTGGAAAATTGGAAACGTAAAGGATTAACTTTTGGTATTCCAATTATTTGGAGGCCGATAAATTACTATAAGTGATTGTTTATTTTGTTTGAATCAAGATGTCAGACAAATTTCAAAAACAAAGTTATCAATCAAGTATACAAATTTATCCTCCATCATTAGAACAATACCTCATTCAGATTTGAATCCCATTCCTGAATTTGTCATTTTTTTAATTAACTGATAGTGAACAAACCAAAGAAATTTTTATATTCTTAATATCCTCTGATAGTACATAATTATAAGTACAGGATTACAGTCACCACAGCTGAAGTCGAAAATAAACGTTTCTTTGCATTATTTTCCAAACAAAATAGAACGGATTTTGTTATGTTCATGTGGAAACTTTTATGTAGCTGAAACAAAGCTCAAGGTATCGACACGCATTTGTCAACATCAAAAACATACTTTTGAGGAAAAGTGGAAAAATTTCGCCTTGGCGGGGCATTCTATTTATTTTTATTATTCTTATCATTTTTTTTACTCATCTTCTGAAGTGTATTTGTAGCGAGAAATTAGTTTGTTTTTATTATTAACAATTGAATAATAATGAAATTTTAATAAAATTTTGATAATAATATAGATATTAAAAGTATTCAAAAAATTGTTGCTGGTGTACTCGAAAACCATAGTAATGCAAACTTTGAAGAAGCTTTTAAAAAACTTTTGAAAAAACAAGAAAAAAGCTTTGCGTCGTTAACAGCTGCAAACCTTAACATGTTCAAAGAAAAACTGAACGAGTACGAGAAAGTTAATATTGATAAGCAAATAAAAATTAACGATAACAATTGAAAACGAATTAGATAAAACAACTAAAAAAGCCACCCCTCTTGAGACTGAACTTTTGGAGCTAAAGAAATTTATAAGGACAAGTGATCAAATTGCTTTCGAAAAATTTGAGATTGTAAAATTGAAAACTAAAGAGGAAAACTCTAAGTTAAAAGATAACAGTGAATTTTAAAGGTAAAAAGCAAACTGAGAGAAATTGAAGATAGGTTGAAATAGAACAACCTGAGGATTAACCTGGGGACGGCTTAAAAGAAAATGAAAATGAAAGTTGGAGTGATAGTGAAGCAAAATTATTAAAGTAATTTGAAGAAAGACATGGATTGAAAGAAATTAAAAAAGAAAGGGCTCATAAAATTGGAATCAGAGACAAAAAAAAGGTCAGCTCTGTAGTCTTAAAATTGCTTAATTACAAAGATAAGATAAACAACTTAAGAAACTCACCAAAATTGAAAGGAAAAAACATTTATATCAACGAGATTTATTGTGCATAGGTGGTACAAATTAGGAAGGTATTTGAAAATGAAAAAAGTTCGGATAAAAATGAAAAAAGTTCGAGAAAGTGGGAAGTTTGCTATCACACGACAGGTTGATCGTTCATGATTGGTCTCCGAAAGTAAAGTCATACTCTGTTAGCTTAACGGCCCCCTTTTTTTTTATTTATATTAGTTTATTTAATTTTTTTTTTGTTCAAATTTAACTTTTGGAAATGAACAAAAACATTTTAGAAACGATTTCTCTTATAACATAAAATGCTGAAAATGCCAACAATAATGATTAAAACCTTGATAACTTTATAAAAAATCTTTTAAAAACCCAGTGGGCACGGTACGTTTTTAAAACGTTTTTAAAACGTTTTTTAGACGTTTTTATAAGGTTTGAACCTAATAAAAACGTCCAAAGAACGTTTTAAAAACGTACTGTGCCCTCTGGGAAGTGAGCCCTATTCAATATATGAATCTACTCAATATCTCTGTGAGAATAAGAATAGACTTTTAATTTGCATATTAATATTTGAAGTATGAATAAAATTTTCGAGAACTTTAAATGTTTATTGGAGGAACTTAATCATGAATTTAAAATAATTTGTTTCACAGAAACTTGGCTTAAAAGCGATTAAAAAAATTCTAACTTTGAGTTAACATATTATGTATCAGTTCATCAAATGCGCGATGTTTGCGTAGTTGGTGGCGTAGAAATATACATCCACAATTCTATTGATTTTATTAAATGAAACAACCTCAATGTAAACAAAACAGGTTGTGAGTCTTTACGTTTTGAGATAATAAGCAAGCTTACAAAAAAGTGTTGTCATCAGGGGCTGTCCATAAACAACGTCACGCAATTTATTGCAATATTTGACCATTTCCTTCCCCTCGTCACTAGACGTCACAAAAGTTTAGACTTCCCTAAAATATTACGTTACGAGGTGTTAACCCCCACCCCTTTCTCCTCTTAGATAAAAACTGCATTATTTTGAGAATTATTACTGCATTATTATCAATTGTGATTTATAAAATTGCACTTTATAATCATAAAAATAAACAATTTTCAAAACGTTCATTTGAAGTTTATTATAGTTAAATATAATAGTAATTAAAACTATTTTATATTCTTACTATATATAGTTATCATTTCGCAGCTGTTCCGCATATTCTTACTATAAAGTACTATTATCTCGCAGCTATTCCGCATTCTAAATGAAATAATTGAATAAATTGAACCTCAAAATGATTTTAACCTTTAAATACATCTTTAAATACTCATAACAATGTTAAATAATTATAGTAATTGAATCTTATCTGAATCAATTATAACAAATAAATCATAAAACAATACTGAAATTAAAAAATTAGCAAAAACTATTTTTCCTTGATGAACAAAAATGTTCCTTTATGGAATAAATTGAAAGGGTGTTGAAACCAGTATCCTGGGAAAAAGTTATTCCATTAAGATCAAAATCCGTTTCATTAATCCAATTGTCACCGTTTTCCTCATCAGCGATTAGAACCATTATTTCTTATTGTCGACGTGTAATGATAGGAACGGTTGATTCCTGGATGTGTGTTACAATATGTGTGCGCAGCACGACTATTGATGTAAAATACTGGTGAAATTTCTTGCAGATTCTATCATTAATCACGGGTTGCATTTATGGACAGTGCAAGTCATATGGGAAAGCGGTTTTGAAGGGCGGGGAAGGATGTTGTCAACTTTTACACTTTATGCAAACAGAGTTAGAAATTGATGGCTCGTTGGGTTCATTGTTCATTCTAGAAAATAAGGACTTTCACTTGTTTGAACAACTGGCAACGGAGAAGATGAAATCTGTCTGTTATCATACTGAAATAGGAACTTCTTGGTTTCAAACAGCACTTATTGTCATTACATTTTACACTCTGCGTAAGATATTGACTCGTTTGTATGTGACTATCATACAATTTCTGAAGAAGTTGTTTTTGTAACTCAGACTCTGTGGGCTCATTGTACTCTGCTACTGTTGGAAAATTATCTACAATCAAGCTTGACCATGTTTCAGAAAGATTGGTCCCTGCATTGACATCAATTGTAACATCTCTTTCTTTCAGAAGACTACCAGTGGTCATGTATTATTATCAATCCCGCAAGTTTTTAAATAAGTGGTGTTATTTTTCTTTCAATTAAATGCACTTCTTCTAGGAACGTTTAAAGTAAGATATAAAGCATCAAAATTATGCCGGATAAAGTAGTTTACTGCAACGTATATTACTTTTTGGTTTCTTGGGTTTTCATTAAGGTCACCATCATCTGTCAAAACTAAAATTGGTTTAACCAATTGATCAATACCACTTCTGGTAATGATTTCAAACACCTTGAATAAAAGTCAAGCACATGCTGAATGCCTTCGATTTTGAGTGTTATTCCAATCTGATTGCTATATAGGTTAGTCCGATATATCCTACTACTTCTAGGGTTCCAAGACCATTAGGCTGAATTGAGATTCCAGCATACACCAATTGAATTAAATTGTGTCCTGCAGCCACCACCTAATCATGGTCAGATAAATTGACTCTGCACTCAACGTGCATAAGCAATGGACTTTGTTTTTTGGCAGCAGTCAACCCGATTGGAACACAAGCTTTGTCTTATTGTTTCAAAAAATACACTTCATTCATTCCTAACATGGGCGCTAACTATTCTAAGTGCTTTATTGTAGCAGGAAAAAATAAGCCGTCGATTCTATTAGCGTGCTGATCATTCTGTGCACTAACAATACTACTGGTAACGTTGATACATGACGCTGGCCTTCAAGAACTGAACTGCGTTTTGGTAAGAGACAAAGGTAAAGCCTACTTCTACTGATTGTGAAGTCATTAATTTTCAACTGTTCAGCCAGCTGATCTAACGTTTTGGTGCAACTATAATATAGAAGCATCAAAACGTTAAAACCTATAAACATCACTGTTTCGTTTTTCATGAGATTCTGATCCATGCATAGCAATGTTCACAATAGTTTCAAGTAGTAAAGGTTGATTTTGTTTAATTCTTTGTCTTCTAGGCTTGTCCCTGACATTCACAGTTAAGCGTATTTAAAACAAAGATTTGAATTTTCTTTCTCTTGCTTCAGTTCTCTTGCTTTTTTTGCTCTTTTCTGGTCAGCTTTCTTTCTACTTAACTGCTGTTCTAAATTATCTTTGTTCTTTTTTTTTTCTTTTCTGTACAGTTTTTAATACAAAAAAATAGTTTGTTATATTAAATATTTTTTTGGCGTCACACTTCTTCAACTCCCCTCCCTCCCCCTTGTCATAGATCATTACGAAAGTCTGGACCCCTTCCCTTCCCTAGATGCGTGACGTCGTATATGGACAGCCCCTCAATGCTATTTATAGACAGCCAGCTGGTAGTTTTCAAGCATTTAAAATTTATCTGCGCATATTTTTAAACACAAAAAAAAAATTGCGGAAACATGTTTACGTAGTCGGAGACATAAACATTGACTTACTCAACCATGCTTTAAATATTGTTGCAAAATCTTTTAGTGAGACTCTTCTCAAATATATTCTTATCCCAACTATAAACAAAGCAACAAGAGTAAGTAAAAATATTATCAACATTACTACATAACTAGATAACATTACATACTAGATAACGTAATAACTAACAATTTTCATAATAGCCGTTATAAAACGGGTATAATTAAGACTGACTCAACTGATCATTTTCATATATTCCTTATTACTGATAGTGTAACTCCGAATAATGATACCCTCAAATCAACAGTATTCATGAGACAAATCAATGAAAGTTCTAGAAGCCAATTTAAAAAACTATTAAATGAATCCGTCGATTGAAATCTTATTTTACAACCTCAGATTTAATCTTATGATGCTTATGATTTATTTCTGAATTAATTTTGTAAAATGTATGATAAGGTATTTCCTTTAAAAGTAAAAGTAATAAATTTTAAGTCATTTTTATCTCCATGGATGAACAAAGGACTAATAAAATCATCAAGGAGAAAAACTAAAACTGTGTGAAAAGTATTTAAAACTTAAAACTTGTAAAAATGAAATTAAATACAAAAACTAAAAAATTTATTTGAAAAACTTCTTTGCTAATTTCAAGCTAAATTGCTTGAAATTAACAAAAGAAAAACTTCGAAAATCATGTAATGTTTTAAGAGAATTAACTGGGAAGGAAAAAATTGCAAAAAATAACTTACCTCAAAAAGTTACTATTAGGAAACTGAATAGTTTTTTCGTTGATGTTGATCCAAGCATATCTTATAACAGCTGATATAATTATAGACGTACCAATTTTGAAAAAAAGTTAATTGCATAATGTAATTTTGTAAAAAAGTGAATCAGGTCATAATCCTGACAAATTGAAAATTGCAAATTTAATACCTATTTACAAATCTGGCGACGAGACTAATATTTCAAACTACAGACCTATTTCAGTCTTGCCCTACTTCTCTAAACTAATTAAACGCACTATGTACAACAGGCTTTATAAATATTCAACTGAAAATAAGATTTTATACTATAATCAATATGGTTTACACAAAGACCATTCCACTGACTCGTAGTAATTAAATCGGTTAAACATATATCAAATGGATTTAATAGTGTTTTAAATGCTTGTAGTGATTTAATGAATGTAATAGATCTTTAACACTATCTTATTTGCAGATGACACTAATTTATTTTATTCTCAAAAAGATATTATTGTTTTTTTTAAGATTTTTAACGAAGAATTAAATAAGATCAACGGGTGGTTTAAAAGTAACCGACTTTCATAAAACATTGATAAAAAAAAGTTTATCCTATTCCATAAATCTAGTAAAGTCGATAAGTTTCTCTTAGGAGATCTCTTAAATTGCCCGAGTTTTTAATTAATAACATAATAATTAAAAGGGAATTAACTATAAAATTTCTAGGAGTGCTTCTAGATGAAAAATTGTCATGGAAATACCATACTAAATATACAGAAAATAAGATTTCACAAAGCATTTCCATATTATATCAGAAAAAACCGTTTCAAAATAATCAATTTGAAAAAACTTATATTTTTTGTCTATACATGGCTATATTTCTTACGGTAACGTTCTCTAGGGTAGCACTAATCACACTAAATCAATCACACTAAACTCAAAAAAATTTATAGCAAATAAAAACATGCTGGATAATATTTAGGGCAAATAAGAATCCACATTGCGAACCTGTCTTAAGTCAGCTTGGAGCTTTAAATATTTATGAAACTATTATTTATTAAGTTAAGTTGCTCCCACACCCTGTTGTACCGTCTGAGTATCTTAGTATTCTTTTTCTTTTATCTTTATATTCCGAACTAAGGTAATTAGTCAAAGTTTTTGCTAATATCTCGTATTGGGTCAATTCGGTGTCGATATTGTTTCTTTTTTCTTAAATGAATCCTTGAAGTGATGAAAGAAGAGCGTCTAACAAATCTAGTCCGGCTGTCTGTAATTTTTTATTTACTTTATTATTTCTTTCCAGAATTTGTTCCCAAAAAATAACCAAAAATCCATTTTCCAATGAAGTCATTTTTGAAAATAATGTCTTCGCTTCTTCTCTTTGGTCCATTTTTTCTTGGTCATCGTTTGCAATTGATTTTAAAACCGTTAAAATTTCTTCATAATTATTTTTTAAAGCTTTAACAGCTTCATAATGGCTGCACCATCAGGTTTTGCCTAAATTTTTTAGGGTGTGCGTTTTCTCATTTAATTTTAAAGCGTCGGTAATTGCATTCCACTTTTTAGTAGAACTTGAAAAAAACACAAATAATTGCTGAATTGTACCGAAAAATATTACAACTTCATGCACAACTTTTGCGGCTTCTATCCCTATCAGATTTAAACTATGTGCTACACACGGTGTATATACTGCCAACTGATTTTCTCTCTGCAGTAGTGCCCTTAAGCCGTTATATTGGCCTGACATGTTGGCGGCATTGTCGTATGTTTGGCCGCGACAATTTTTGATGGACAAATTATTTGTATCTAATATTGTTTTGACTACATTTAGTAGAGATTTTCCAGTATGTGAAGTGATTGGGTTAATTGTTAAAAATCGCTCGAATACATCACCTTGATAGCAATATCTTAGTACAATAGCGAGTTGATCAACATGCGCCACATCCGGGGTTGAATCAACAACAATCGAATAATATTTTGTCGAATTGACTTCCTCTATAATTGTTTTTGTTACTTTTTTCGCCATTAATGTAATAATTTCTTCATACACAGTTTTGGTTAGGCAAGAAACAGAGTGTTTTTTTCCTGAACATTTCTGTATGTGCTCTTTAAGAAACGGATCGAATTCAGCAATCAATTCCAAACAACCCATAAAATTGCCATTATTTGGAACACTAAATGTTTCATTGTGACCACGAAATGCTAAACCTCGTTCATTCAAAAACTTAACAACAGCAACAACACGCTTCAAAATTTTATAAAATTTATCTGATTCCTGCTCTAATTCTTGCATTAATTGTTTATCGATTGTATTTTTCCTTTCTTTTCGCATTGTTCAATTTATAACGGCGTTCTTGTGCGGCGTAGAATTTTCGTGGAGTATGACATATTCCTCTCCATGTTTCCAATCAGAGAGCCTTTTGGAAAATGCTTGTACGTTTATAGAAAATAATTTGCACATTAAACAATATATGTTTCCTGTGCTTTTCGAATAACATATCCAATTTCTTGACACTGGCTGTGCATTTTTAAGCCGTTTTTTAAATAGTTCTTCGGAAAAATATCGATTTTGTGTTTTTGAAATTCTGCACGAAGCCGCATAATCACGTTTATGGAAACCCTTATTTTGAAAATATGTTGTATCTTTGGTTAAACAAAAATTAATGAAATCCCTATTTAATATATCCGGCCATGTGCCCAAATCACAAAAATTATCTTCGGAGGGCAGTTCAACGATGTAAGGGGATGTTTGAACTTCTGATGATTCAAATATTGAAACATTTTGATCATTATTTTTATCTTTAACTTGAGCAGAAGATGTTTCGTCGATCTGGGATTGGATTGAAAAGAAGTTGGTTAATGTTTTACATTTTTTTATTGCGTTTTGCTTCTGTTCTGTTAATTTTCTTTTTTGACACCCACTTTTATATTTACGACTCGCCATCGTTAAACCTATATAGAAATAAAATTTATATAAATTTTATTTAATATGTTATAATTTTAATACCGAGCGAATCAAAAATAATCAGTGGAATTTGCACAAAAATAAACTTAATCATTCAAAGCTGAGTCGCAGGTGCACTATTTTTACAAAAGCTAGCAAAGACACTTAACAATTTTTCAATACAAAAGCATTTGAACATCATCGTAGCGATAACAATGCCAATACAATTTTTATTCTCTATTCTAAAAATTTAGTTTTCGTTCGCTTGAATTTTCACATACACTTACTTATGTTTGAAATAATTAATTATTTAACCACTTTTACATTTGATAAATGAATATTCACGATAGTATGTAAATTTTCTCTTTTCATACGGGCCCCTTACTGGTCGGGGCCCCGGGTTTTAGCCCTATTAGCCCATATATAGATCCGCCACTGGGAGAAACTAACTGTTAAGAAACAAGTGAACCATGTAAAAATGACACTTTCAATCTATTTCCTTTTAACATTACGTTGTGTATTGACTTTTACAATTATGTTGTGTATTGACTTTTTCAAATGATTGAAAAAGTCAATACACGACCTTTTATTTTGACCTTTATGCTAAAATCTGACCCACTGCGGTAAAGTTGATTGAATAGTGTAAAAATCTCCGGTAAAGATTCAATACAACCTGTCACATCAATGAATAATAAATGCGTAACTGAAATGTTTTTGTTACATAACGGGCACTTCAGCCCACTAATTGCCACCATTTGATAAGAGCCTATGTTTTCCGATTCCTTTATTGATAGCAGTTTTATTATTGAAAGGAACATTCTGTAATTGTACTTGTTTTATTGTAGAAGAGTTTTTTTGCTTCTTGTTGCAACGCATTTTTTAAAACTATGTTTATTTCCTATAACTTCATTTTTTTTAAAGGGCAATAAAATAGGTTTTAGCGATATGTTAATTCAACATTGGTATAATATAGTATAGATATAATATAAAACTAGTAATACGGCAATGATGAAAATAAAAAATGGAAAAAAAAAAAAAATTTGCTTAACCCACTCTGGGGCAAGTTGTTATATGACTATAACATATAACTATGTACTTTAAACAATTTACATTTTTTTAAGATTTTTGTGTTTGAAAAAGATTTTTTTAACTAAATTTGTTCAAATAACTTTTCATATTCAGTACAATAAAAAAACTTGAAAACACAACTTAGAATTTTAAATCGTGAAAAAAAAAAACCAAATAAATTTTTATTAAATATTGTATAAAATTAAATAAACTTTGAAATCATAAAAAAACTTTAAAAACACAACTTAGAATTTCATATTGTGAAAAAAAAATTAAACAAATTTTCCAGTTTTTATTTTATAACTGTTTTTATTTTTTTTCTTAAGCCGCCATGTTGTCATGTTGAGCCGCCATGTTGTCATGTTGTCATTTTTCTTAAGCCGCCATGTTGACCTAATAGATATACAATGTTAAAATATTCGACATGTTATCCTAAAAAATTTAAATGTTAAAATATTCGGAAAAAGAAACTTAAAAATTATTCTTTAAATGGCACTGTAGCAATTAACCCATGTTGCAACTAGCCCGTTGATAAATGCCGGTCAGTTATTTAAAGTTAGTTTAATTCAAATTAAATACAAATTAAAATAGAAACTATTATATATTTATACATATATGTAAATTAAATGATAAAGAAAAATTTTTTTTTTTTTAACTTGTTGAATTTACTCTGACGTCACTTAAAATACTTTTCTAATTTTAAACCTTTTTCTAGCAACAAAAAAAAAGATAAAAAAATAAAAAGCAATATTAATTTAAATTTAATAAGCATGTTATTAAAAGTTATTAGTTTTATTTTATTATTATTAAAGTTATACTTTTAAACTACTTTTCACTATTTTACGCAAATATGTGTCTTTGTTACCTGTCAAATGTCTGTTTTGTCCATATTATAAACAAATTAAATATTTAATTTACCATTTTAGGTTAGAGTTCACTGTTCAATAGCAATTATGAAATTGATCAACGAGAAGCAAAAGACCTTTACTTCTGAAAAAATCGAGTTATAATAAATTGTTTAAGTCTCATGCAAATAAAGAATCATACCACAAAAATATTAAATTAGTTATAAACATTGTACTAAATTAACAAAATAAATTTTATTTCCAACATAACTTTATTAAAATAGATTACAAAAAAAGGGTCAAATCTATATCTAAATATATAATAAAAAAATATAAAAATAATAAAAAAAATCATAAAATATATTTAATTTTAATTTATATACTTAACTATTAATTCTTATGTAAATATATATGTTAACATGAATATTGAAAATCTAATATTTCTTAATAAAACAATAAAAAATCTCACACCCAAAACTCTAGGTGTTTAGGAACTGCCACCATGTAAAATTTACAACCCCTTCATGTTGAGAGGGGTTGAGTTCATCACATGGTCATCACTCTTAAATGCAAAATAAAAAAGTTTTTTCTTTGCCAATCGTTTTTCATCCCTCTGATCCCTTTTTAATTTATTTCATAAACCAAGCTTATAACTTAAACCTGTTTTAATTTATAAGTTTTAGATAAACCTTAAACGTAAAAAAAAAGTAAGCAAATGGAATCCAATTGTTTTAATTTAAAAAAATTTGAAAAATTTGATCTCTTTTTAATTTAACCTTTAAACCAATTTGGTTTGAATAATCAACATTAATATTAAATTTTCAAGTTAGCACGTGTTTAAGATATCTTTGTATTTGAACTCATGTCAAATCATTTTGAAAAAAGCTAGAGATATGACATGTTCATTACCATCTCTCTACAATTTCCTAACGACAATAATCAAGCTTTTGAAACGAACGTCTAAAGCATTTGATTGTCCTATTTGCCATATTGGAAAGCCTAAACCTAATAAAAAACCTCTTTTGGGACTCGCAAAGGCATTCAAAATAAATCTTTAACATAAAATATTTTTCAAGCCTGAAGCTTTTTTATATCCTTGCTTTTCATCAACATAAAAAAAGACGTATGCATTGTTTGTCAATTATAGCTCAAGGTTCCAATCATTTCTGCAACTCGCAACAAGACGCTAAAACTCGCTAGATTTGGTCAACATAGATTAAGTTGGAACAGAGTAAATTGAATTTGTTGATATGAAGGGAAAGGTTTTCCTCCAAGAGAAAAAGTCTTTCTTTGCCAAGCAAAAGGAGATTTTTTCTAGTAACACAAGTAATAGTAGTTTTATTAGATTTTAGAAATAAATGAAATGAATCTATATTTATAATTATTATTTCTCTTATATTATTACACATTACTAAATGTAGTTGAAAGTTATTACGATTAGCAGCTTACACTATATCTGATTTTATCTTAATAATTCTATAATCTCTACTTAAATCTTAGTTAAAATCAGGTTATCTGATTTTATCGTCGCATAATCTGCATAAAATATTGAAAGATTTCTTTCAGCATCTAGTTTTCAACTTTGCAACTACAGTAACAAGGTATTAATAGAGATCAAACTATAAGTAATTGCAAAACTTGAAATTAATGGCGGAGAAACATTTTTGAAAAAAGATGTTGACTATTATTAAGGTTAGTGACAAGATTGACAAAGCAAGTAGCGCTCAACAAAAAAAAACTTAACATGCTAACAGGTTAAATAGCTCAAGACAGAGTTGTTAAACGTCAACTCGTTGATGCCATTGATTGAAAATCTACCTGAAACATACGAGAATGTCAAAGCGTTGAATATTATTCAAGTGAATGATGTAGAATTTTACATTTCGTTTGATTTAAAAATGGGGATTGAAATCTAAAAATATCATTTTTGGATTTCAATCCCATTCAATCAAGCATCGTTGCTACTGGTGCAACTTTAGTTTCCAGATTCTAATAGAATGTAAATCTTTAATATCTTTGGCATATTGAAGGAAAGATAGGTCACGTTTGTTGCGAATCGCTCAGTTTTAAACTTTGCCTAAAATTTAAAAATATAATCTAAACACTGTTTGTCAATATGGACAGTGTTTGTTTTAGATATTACTGCCCCAAACGAAATCCTTCTTCTTCTTGGAATTGTTAACCATCCTTTCCAAAATCTTATAGACTTATCTTATTGACCTGGAGGCGATGAATAACCAGCTGAGTTGTACATTCACCTCCAGCCGTACCATGGTGGACACTTCAGAGGCAATGATTGTTTTAAACTTTTTAAAAAACTTTTTTGAACAAATAGTTGAAAAAGTTCAAACTCTAAGAAATTTCTAAGAAGTTATTCATTCATGTTTTAAAACAAGGCTTTCTTTTAGTGTTGTTCCAAAATATGAAGAAAAATTGATATTTCAAAATAATTTTAAATTCTAGTTATAATCCAAATAATAATTTATTTTAGCAGGTAAATAAAGGGTCTAATATGAAAACAAATTGACTTGACTGACGTCAACATCAATTAACGTCAATCGTAAATCGACGTCACTTTTTTGCAGTTTTGTGTTCATTAAAAAAAGCATTTTTTTTAAAAAAAGCATTCGGCTTTCTTTTCTTTGTCTCTCCTTTTTTATCGGTCTTTATTTTTTTTCATACCGTTTCTTACCTATCTTAATTATCTAAAGTTTCTTCTTAATTATCGGTTATTAATTATTCTTAATTATTCTTTTTTAACTTGCTTATTTTTTTTCGTCTGATATTTGCTTGTTTTTGTATTCGCAAACTTTAAATTGACATTAAAAAAATCACTTATTTCTAACTATTTATTAAGCATATATCGGTTTGTTATTATTCGTTTCATTTTTCTTAAAAATTTATTTTCATTTTTCCTTTTCTCATTAATTCTTTTTTCAGCTGGATCGTCTGACAAAATTCAATGAAAACGAGCCTTGCCATCAAAAACCATGATGCATTTCACAAAAATACACATGAATATTTTGGTTTTTATACAAAATATTATAATTAATATTGCAGTAATTTTTTTTTCAATCACATTATGTGGTATGCTTGTTTAAGTGTGTGTGTTTGTGTGATTGTGTGATGTGGGTGCTTGTGTGTTAAAAACGATATTATGTTTTATAAAAAATGCATTTTACACATCAGACTGTTAATTGATCAATTGTAAGCTTAATTTTTAATTTTTACTTAAATTAATCTAGAAAATATTTTATCTAAATGTCTATATGCAGAGCAAGGTTTTGAGTTTAACTTTTAAAGATATTAAATTGTCTGAAACTGTAATTTAGGTGTACTTCGTAATTAATTTATTTCATAAATAAGGTGGTTTTTATTTATAGTGCAAATTAATTTTTAAGCATACAAGATAAAGAATTAAATGTTTCCGGGAAACGATAAAGTTACTAGGGTAGGATGGGGTAATCTGAGCCTATTTTTACCTATTTCTGAGTTTAAGTTAAAAAAAAACAATGTTTAGGTATCGGCTTTCTGACAAAAGATGTCTTAAAATCATGATTGGATATCCTACTAAACAAATTTTTCAAAAAACTATTACTTAAAATACTATTAATAGGTCTAGGAAGCCTTTATTTGAAGATGCCTATATAGACCCACATTACCCCACGTTGTGGGGTAATGTGGTCTTACATAAAATGTTGGTAGTTCTGGTTTAAACTACAACTGCCAATGAATAATCTGATCTACATTCTATATGCATACACCTTTTTTATAGTGTATATACAAGGTTTTATTTCAAAAAGTAGTCTAAAGATATTTTTATTGAAAAAGAAAGTGCATACATACACAGCCCAACAATAAAAATTAAAAACTCGGACAAATAAATGTAAAAAAATGGTGATTTAAAACAGAAATAATTATGTTTTCATACAATTTTTCAGAAAAAATAACTATTTTTTTGATCACTTTACTTTTATGGTAACATTCGCACTATTTTGGGTACTTCTTAGATCTTTTTGGGTATTTCTTTGATACTTTAATAGAGGTAATAGTTTTTTTGTATATTTTTTTTAACTTGATTTTTTTCCTCTCAAACGTTTTGTTCCTCAAGTAACCACCGTTTGAGTTTCTCTTTTGTAAGGAGTTCTTCACATTTTGCTTGTACTCTCTTTCATTTTTTGTTTTTGTTGTTTTATTATTGCTGCTGTTTCTGCAGATACATTAGGACATATGAGTGACCTTAAAGCTTCTTGCATAGCTGATCTTGGTGTTTGTAATCTTGGAGATTTAGGGCTAAAACGTTCAGGTGATTGATTGAGAAAGTCTATACCTGATATTCTTCTTTCCATATTTTCTTTACTTAATGGTGAGATACCTGCACCGCGAAATCTTGCTATAGCATTTTCTGGAGAGAGTCTCTTAAATAATTGTTTCAAAAACCCTGTAAAAGCTGTCTTATCAGTATTTTTGTGTTGTTTCTCATGTAAACTGCTTTAAATTTTTTCTACACTCGTTCTCTAATGGCCCGAAGACAGCCACAACTAACGGTTGTAATGCGTGTGAGCAACTTGGCGGACGACAAACAATTTGGATATGGTTGTATTAAATAAAAGATATGGTCGGATTATATAAAAAATCATTTAAATATCAAAATTATTCTTAGTTAAGTTTAATGGTATCTTAAATTATTCTTCTGAAATTAAAAATCTTATTAAGAATAATTTCGCTTTTGTGTATTAAGTAATAATAATAATAATAACAATATTGAAAATTTAATGAAATTTTTTTCATTAAATACTGTTCCGCGAAAAACTGTTACTGTTCCGCGGTAGTTTGTGAAGCTACTAACCGGGCTATTTCTAAGATTTATAATAAAAATCTAAAACTTATAAAAAAAGACGAAACGAAATTTTTCCAATAAATTTGTAATTTTTAAAAAAGCGAAAATTTTATTACAGAGTTTTGGACAACCAAGACAGCCTCCTGGTAGCAGTTTCGACTAATGACAAATTTTAATGACCAGTAATTATTAGTATTAAACATATATAAAAAATAAATTATGAGAAGAAAAAAAAAATGGTAGAAAATGGTGCGTGTCCTCCTATAGACAGTAGAGACAAGCACCATTTTCTACTTTCTTTTTTTGTTGTGTTAATATTTAAAATTAGATTTACTCATGTATGCAAAGTAAAAATTAAAAACGTATACAAGGAGTATATTGTATTAACCAAAAACTTATAGGTTATTTTATTAGGTTATTTTATTATACTCTGTTTAAAAAATTCGCCGCACTTTCTGCGTGAAAATTAACGGTTTCCGATTTAATTTTTACCGTACAAATTAACAGTGAAAATCATGCAGTGAAGAGACAGCACTTCCTCCGTAAAATTTACGGATTCCGTATTTTATTTTTTCCATTCAAATTAACGGAAAAACTCCTTTAATTTAGCAAATTCTTGAAGACGCCTGGGTTAGTCAGTTATAAATTTATGTCAGTTATAAATCCATGCATAGGTGTTTAATCCATCAGGGTTTTCTGGAGTATGACTGGGCTGGGTTGGTGTAGTTAAGAGATAAATCTTTTACGCTGGTTCCTATCAACACAAGATTCTACTGAACGACATAAACAGGACAGACACATTACACCTATACACCCTTATGCAAATACAGCCTGTTTACATCGTTTGTATGCTTTTTGTTCTTTTATTAGATAAATTATGTTTGAACTCATTCTTATTTAGATAATATTTTATTTTAATTAGGAAATCCAATCCAATCTCTAACCCCCTCCCCTCATTTTACAGAGTTTTTAGACTCATTTTACAGAGTTTACGCGAAAGTCAAAAAAAAAAAAGAATAGAACTTATATGTTGTTATAAAAATATAATTCGACTATTCAGAAACTGCTCACATTTTAAATGATTAAAAATTATAACATCAACACATCAAACACAACATAAAAAAACTAAATAGTTTTGAGTACTACTTTTTACAAAAAAATCTATAAAAATCTATTTTAATCATATAGACCATATGAAAAACGTGTTAAGTCTAAAATATATCAAATGATATCTGATGATACACTACTATGAATAGCTCAGTTTTTACTAGTTTTTTTTTAATTTTTATTTTTACTTGGACTTATCACGTTCTTCAGAAGAACTCGTCATATGTTGATTAAATAATAACATTAGTTGTAATAAATATAAACGAATTATATTATAGTAGTTATAAATATATTATATCATATTTATGATAACAAATAATGTTTTATTATGACAAATTGTTCGATAAAATAAAAGTTATATATATATTATATTATAATAGTTATAATAACTATAAAGAAAATGCCTTTTGGTCTATTAATGCTTTATCTGATCAAACAACGCAAGTTCGTTTACAAAACTCAAAACTTTTGGGTGATGTTCAGCATACTGTTTCTTCCGTGTTTTTTTATCGATTTAATTTGCTCTCTCAGGATTCATTTTTGAGATACCGCTACATAATAGTTAAATCAGATTTCTAAATCATTGTTTAAAAAAAAAAGTAAAAAAAAAATCATTGTTTACAGTAAAAAAAAAGATCAGATTTCTAAATCATTGTTTACAGTAAAAAAAAAGATCAGATTTCTAAATCATTGTTTAAAAAAAAAAGTAAAAAAAAAATCATTGTTTACAGTAAAAAAAAAAAAAGTAATGTTAAAAATATTTAAAAAATGTTTGTAGACCGAGCTTGTAGAGCGTACAGCTGCAAATAACCAGGATGCAGTGATATAGAAGAAAGTGTAGGTTAGAAGTTGACAAAGCTAGAGAATGCATTGCAATAACATGAGAAAGCTATGGATTTTTATAGATTTTTTATAAACAAGTATGAAAGAATATTATCATAAATGACCCTTATCATTTTGCGTGAGTATTTTTGTGGAATAAACCCATGTTTTAACTGGCAACTTTTCTAGACAACTTTAAAAGCATCTATCCGATTGTCGAGCATACCCCAGGAGGATTCAGATGTAAGTACATTTGAAATTCAGGGTTGGGTTAAAACCGAAACCAGAAGATGAATCTGAGAAAAACTTTCAATGGTAGTATTTTATTTTAAATTTGCAATCAAATTTAATCAGTAAAATATTTAAATACAAATAAATAACTAAATAATAATTTGATAATTATTAACATCAAAATTTTTATTCTACAGATAACTTTGTCAAAAATCAAAATTTTAAATAATTTAAATATAGATCAGATAACGAGAATTATAATTAAGAGATCTTTTTGAAAAAGACTGCACAACGCAAAAGTAAATATTGCATGTGACCTCTATATGGCTAATTGCCATATACCGAGAGGCCACATACCAAGACTTACGAAAACGAGTTCAGCTCACTAAAGAGCATCATAACCCCTTTACAGATCAAGTGTAAGTGATTTTTAGAATAATGAAGGATAATAGAAAGAAAGTTAGAAGAAAGCGAGTTGGAAAGTTGGCATAGAGGCAGCAGACAGTGTTGCACTAGGTGTTAGTATGTGCAACTTACATTCAATATTAAGTTCACTTGATATTGAATGTAAGTTTAATGTAACTCTTGTAACGTAAAATTTTTACATAATTTACGTAAAGTTTGTTACATATATATATATATATATATATATATATATATATATATATATACTATTAAAAATGAGTTTGTGTTAAACCTAATTTCCTGCAAAATTCTAAAACTTAAAAGTCGTGCGAAGTCCAGCCAATGGCTGTTTTAGTAAGCTGTAATCAGTTATATTTCAGGCACAATTTAATATATATATATATATTTTTTTTTCTTTTTATATATATTAGAGGCTTGAGGCAAAAATAATTTTGTATTTCTAATACTTTTTTTTATATACATTGCTTGAAAATAAGGTGCACGCAATAAAAATTAAAGCAAACAAAATCAACTAGGTTGAGACTACTATTTTTTTATTCCAAATAGATCATGTCTACAATAGGTACACATAATATACCGTATTGGTAGCAGATATATCTTTTTATAAAAACTAAGGGCACTTAAAAACACTGCCACAATGCAAACATAAGTTAATCTAGATTAATTTTTTTAACTGATGACATTTATGTTAAATTATGTTAATTAAACTAAGGTACTTTTAATAATAAAATAACATACTTTGTAAATGTTATATTGTTAATAAAATTGTTTATACTTTTATCATTGACTTTATTAAAATCCATTGTTTTCTTAGAAACAATGTCACAAATCTCATTGGATGATATATCTTTAGAAGTATTTATATACTGTCTATTTGATGCAGCTTATTTTTCTTTAAAAACAAATTAATCTCCAGGATTTGATGAAATTCCCAGTAATATCCTTATATCTAACAAAAAAAGTATAACGAAACCTTTGTTCCATATAGTCAATCTATCTTTAGATCAAGGAGTATTTCCTGATATACTTAAGCTTGCAAGAGTATACCCAATTTATAAAAATAATGATCGGGCCGACTATCAAACTATAGACCCATATTGGTACTTTCCGTTTTCTCAAAAATCTTCGAACGTGTAGTTTATAATAGAATACTTGATTATTTTACAAAAAATAATCTTTTTAATCCAAAACAATTCGGATTTCAAAAAAAACATTCACCAGAACATGCCATTATTGAATTAGTCAACCTAATAACTGATGGTTTTGAAAATGATAAGATTACTCTCGGAGTATTCATAGGTTTATCCAAGACATTCGACACCGTTGATCATTTTATTTTGTTAGAAAAACTAAAATGGTACGGGGTATGCAATAAACTATATCATTGGATAAAAAGTTATCTATCTAATAGAAAACAATATGTTCAAAACAAGAAATCCGGAATACTGAATATTCTGTATGGAGTGCCTCAAGGATCGATCCTAGGACCGCTCATATTTTTAATTTATTTTAATGACTTTAATAATGCATCAGTAAAACTAAATGCTATCATGTTTGCAGACAATACTAATCTATTTTTATCTAACTGCAATATTAATCAACTTTATGCTGACATGAACATTAAATTAGAAAAAGTAAATGATTGGTTCAGGTCAAATAAACTTTCTCTTAACGTTGAAAAAAAACAATATACCTTGTTTCATAAAAAAACACAAGAAGGAAACCTTTCTCTAAAACTTCTAAAACTGCCAAAACTTATTATAAATTATAAACAAATTAAAAAACAAGATTTTTTTATTTTGTTTATAATTTATAATAAGAAACAAAAAAAAAAAAAAAAGACTATAAAGTTTTTAGGAGTTATTGTAGATGATCATTTATCATAGCTCCCATATATAAAATATAAAGTCAAAAATTAGTAGAACCATTAGTATTATGTATCGAACTTGAAGTTGTCAACCAACAAAACTTAAAAAAATTAAAACAAATAGAGCTAGCACTATTTGTAAAATTCCATTATAATATTGTACTTAATTGCACAAGACAAAGATTGTGATTATATAATTTGATTATAAACCCACAATGGAAACCAGCATATTTTACGTTTTTGTGAATGTTTAATAAAATTTGGAAAAGTTAAAAAGAACAAAATATAACATTATCCCTGTTTTTTTTATTAAAAAAAGCCAATGTTGTGGTATAAACAAAAATATCAGAGTAGAGTTACCCTATTTTGATATTTTTATTATTAAAAGTAAAATGGGTACATTTCTGAGATGTATAAATGGTAAAATAAAACATCAGCTATGGGCCTAATTTAGAATACAAAAATTATTATTATTAATGTTATATATATATATATATATATATATATATATATATATATATATATATATATATATATATATATATATATATATATATATATATATATATATATATATTTGGGTAGAATTGAATAAATGCGGCTGCGTATAAACTTTTTTTAAAATATATATATATTTTATAATAATATATAACTATTTCGATATTTTGCTGATCTATCGTGATCAGCGTCATCAGGTATAATAAATAAAATAGTTACAAAGAAATCGTTATAGTAAAAACAAACCGTTAAAAAGATAACACTAAAAAGCCAAAATATAATACAAAAAATTTTCTCAAATAACTGACGTCAGCAGATTTTATTAAAAAATGGCCCCCAGGTTTTAGTTGTCACGTTATCACCGTCATCCCGATTGAGAACCTCATCACCATTTCTCAACTCCTGTCGAACCCTAGCTTTGCTTATTTCGAGTGACTCTGATTTTTCGAGTTCGAAAAATCGATATTCTGGGGCTACAGATAATGTTTTGGAGTGCAACCAATCAAACTTACCATGGCAAGTTTTGGAATGTTCAGTTGCACCCGAACTGGACCATTTTTCTTTTAAGCTGTTTTTCTGGTGTTCAATACATCTCGATATCACCTTCTTTTTAGTTTCACCAATGTATATCGAACCGCATGAACATTTTAGCTGGTATACGCCAGGGTTTGTGTTTAGTGGTAGTTTAGTTTTAATTGTTGCAAAAAATATTTTTTAAATTGGGAGTTGATGTGAAAATAACCTTTTTGTTTTGTTTTCGAAATTCTTTACGAAGTTTTGGACCAACAATTGGTATCTAAGGTAATTTTATAAAGGGTTGGATATCTAATGGTTGACATGTGATGTTTTTTGAACCGTTTTTTAAATAGTCTATAGTAATATTGTTTAGAATGTTCTTGTCGTGGCCATTTTCAACAAATATGTCTATTAGAAAATCAATTTCTTTTTGAAGGTGTTTTTGATAGCAAATTTTTTTTGCACGACATAAAAATCCTTTGAAAACGCCAATAATAATGTTAGGATTAATGTTCGAGTTAGGTTTAAGTTGAACATTTGTAATAGCTTCTTTTCGATGTACTTGAAATTCATAAGCTCCAGAGCTTGTGTTTGTAATATTAATAACTAGGAAATTGAGTTGTTTGAGGTTGTTTTCAAGTTATACTGTGTATTTTATGGCAACATAAATAACATAAAAAACGTTAAAAATTTAAAGTTCATAATGGTATTATAATTCTCATTATCATAGGAAAAATTTATTAGTTTAAATATTAGTTTTGTTTTTAAAATAAAATAAATATAAGTTGGGCTATTATTCGGTTATAAAAAATTAACTCAAAATTTTTTATGATATGAACACAACTTGTCTTGGCACTTGGGGATGAAATGAAAAATGAAAAAACAATGAAAAATTTTTTTTCATACTACTCATAAACTAGATAATCAACTTCAACTTTCTATTAAGTTTTCTAAATTTGTTTATTTTCTAAAAACTCTTTTTTGTTTAATTTTAGAGGTAGCATTCCAATTGAACAAGGAAAGAAGGTTCCTAAAGGTGGAATCTTCGTTATTGGAGAAGAGCAAGATGAATTTGGAGCAGGGTTTACACCTGCAGAGTCCTTTTATGGTGACCTAAGTCAGCTTAATGTTTGGGATTATCAATTAGTTTTAATACATTAAATACATTAGTTTAGAACATTAAATCTTCACACTTGTTATTTAAAGACGTTGCATTGGTGTATCAACAAGACAGACATCATTTATTATTGCTATTTTTATTATGGTTGTTTATCGATAAGGTTTTCAACAACTCTGTTGGCTCTAATCCCATGTCGAAAAATCTACTCGTTTTTCTTCAAAAATGCTTATCCAATAACATAACTCCAAAATCGTTTAAAATAAAAACTCCAATCCATACTAAAAAAGCAAAAAACATACTGAAGGAATACAGTAAAAAACTACTAATTCATGCTCGTAACGAAACCAAACACAGATTATATTCAAGTAAGAAATTAATTAATGAATTAAATATATTTCTTCAGACAAAAGTAAGATTACACGATTATGAGTTAATTAATAAAATAACCAACAAATCAAAAAATTACCATTATATTAAGAAAAAAACGGAAATGAAAGAAAAATATTATAAATTACAAATTACACCGATTATAAAAAATAGTTTTGATCCTCCCAATCAAGTTATTAAACCTGCTATACTCAATTTAACTAATGTTACTTTGGATAAATCAACAACTGAGCTACTCAATTTAGGTCCAAATTTTGTACCACTGCAGAAAAAAATTCCTTATATGGATATTATAACTAATATCGAAACTTGCGCTTTACAACTTGAAAAACTTAAAAAACCAACACAGGCAGAAACTCTACGACAAAACTGTTCACAAACTTTAACAAATTCATTAAAATTAAAATTAAAAGATAATATAACTAAGCAACAACGTCTTTCCATAAACAAATTAAAAATCAATTCTAATATTAAGATATACCCTTTCGATAAAGGCACAGGTTTCGCATTAATAAACCAAAATGATGCATCTCTCAAATTAGAAGAACAAATAAAAAATAGCAAAATTATTGAGTATGATCCAACATCCACATTGACTACTAAATTTCAAAGACAATTGTGCAAATTAAGAAAAGAAGGTAAGCTAGACACAAATACACACTTTAAAATGTATCCATCAGATTGTGACCTACCAAGGATTTACGGAATGATTAAAGCTCACAAACCAGAAAAAGATTTCCGAACGCGCCCCGTTGTATCAACAATTAACACACCACCTTATGGAATATGTGATTATCTTGTTAAAATTATTCAACCGACTCTGAACAAAAATAAAAGTAGACTTATGAATTCTAATAGTTTTGTAAATGAAGCTAAGCAATTGATAATAGATCCTTACGAATTTTTAATTTCATTTGATATAGTCAATTTATATCCATCCATACCCATTGACGAAGCAATTCCGGTTTTTATTGATATATTGACATTGATGACTTAAAAACTCGAACTAAACTTACTCTTGCAGACATACACCAATTAATTGAACTTTCATTAAGTATATGCTATTCTTTATATGAAAACAATATCCGAGTAATACCTAATTTAGGTCCAATAGGTTTATCTTTAATGGTTGTTATGGCGGAAGCGTTTTTACAAAATATAGAAAGAAAGGCCCTTAACATAGCAACTGTTTATACATCCGAACCAAAAACTTACAAGAGACATGTAGATGATTGTCACGCTCATTTCGCTTCAACAAAACAACAACAAATGATCCTGAACATCCTTAATGAACAAAATCCTGCCATAAAATACTAAAGTAAATAATAAAGTGCTAAAGATATTTGTCCGGATGCCGGACGACCAGACACTTCGTTTTTTACATGAAAAACATCTTTCCTGATAATTGTCTTCTGCATGCTGGCGATCAAGATAGCACTTTAAAAAAATAATTTAAATCGATTGAATCGCGACAAATATTAAATTTTAATTTGACAAAGATTGAGGAACAAGAGTTGTAATCGAATAAAGTTATTATTAATTATATGTATAATTATATATTTTTATATCAATGTATATTTCTAAATAAAAAAGTTGTTATAATTCAAGGACATTTACAAATAGTAGTTTAGTGAGCACTATTCAATATATATATTGAATAGTGAATAGTAATAAAAATTGAAAAGTCATATATATGAATATATATATATGAATCTACTCAATATTTTTGTGAGAATAAGAAGAGATTTTTAGTTTGCATATAAATATTCGAAGTATGAATAAAAAAATCATGAGCTTTAAATGTTTATTTGAGGAACTTAATCATGAATTTATAATAATTTGTTTCACAGAAACTTGGCTTAAAATTTTTAACCCCCTCCTTCCCCCTCGTCACAGACGTCAAAAAGTTTAGACTTCCCTAGAATATTACGTCACAAGGTGCTATCATTCCCACCTCATGGATAAAAATTACATTATTTCTAGAATTATTACTACATTATTATCAATTATGTAATTATAAGAATTATTGCTACATTATTATCAATTTATAAAATTGCATTTTATAATCATAAAGATATAATATTTTCAAAATGTTTATTTGCAGTTTATTATAGATAAATGTAATAGTAATTAAAACTATTTTATACTCTTACTATAAAATTATTATCTCGCAGCTGTTCCGCATATACTTACTGAAAAGTAACTATTATCTCGCAGCTATTCCGCATATTCTTACTATAAAGTTATTATCTTGCAGCTATTCCGCATTCTTAATGAAACAATTGAATAAAATGAACCTTAAAATAAATTTAACATTTAAATACAAGTTTAAATACTTATAACAAGCATAAATATTTATAGTAATTGAGTCTTATTTAAACCAATTATAACAAACAAAACATGAAACTTTGCTGAAACCAAAAAATTAGCAAAAACTATTTTTCCGTAGTAAATAAAAATCTTCTTTTATGGATTAAACTGGGAGGGCGTTGATACCAGTTCCTGGGTAAAATTCCATTCCATTTCACCGTTTAATTCCATCGGCACTTTCACCGTTTTCCACATTAGCGATTAGAACCATAATTTCTTGTTGTTGACGTGCAATAACTCTCTGAGGATGGAACGGTTGATTCCTGGATGTGTGTTACATTATAAGTGCGCAGCATGACTATTGATGCAAAGTACTGGTGATATTTCTTGCAGATTCTATCACTAATCATGGGTTGAATTGATGGACAGTGCAAGTCATAAGGAATTGACCGAAACAGATTTGATGAGCGGGCAAGGATGTCGTCAACTTTTACACATTGTGCGAACAGAGTTGGAAATTGATGGCACGCTGGATCCGTTGTTCATTCTGGAATTTAAGGACCTTCACTTGTTTGAACAACTGGCAACGGAGCAGATGAAATCTGTCTGTTATCACACTGAAATAAAAACTTTTTTGTTTCAAACAGCACTTATTATCATTTCGTCATCTGCGTAAAATATTGGCTCGTTCAACAAGAAAAGCTGTTCTTGTACCTCAGACTCAATGTGGGCTTAATGTGTTCTGCCACTATTGGAAAATTATTGACAATCAAGTTTAACGATATTTCAGAAAAAGTGGTCCCTGCATTGATATCAAATGCAACATTTCCCTCATTCAGAAGGCTACTATAGTGGTCATGTATTAATATCAATCTAGCAAGTTTTTTACTATGTGGTGCTATTTTTCTTTCAATTAAATGCACTTCTGGTAATGATTTCAAACGCCTTGAGTGAAATTCAATCCCATGGCTGAATGCTGTCAATTTTGAGTGCTTTTCCGATCTGATTACTATATGGTTTGGTCCGGCCCAGCAAACTCTCCATGCTTGGTCAGTGCATGGGATTCATTGGCTGATGACTGGCACCACTGCGTCGGTGATGCCGTTCATATTCCAATGGTTTGCCGTGCCGATCATGCCAATCTTGTTCCAGACTTTAACCATGTTTGTAATATAAAAAAAAAATTGAGTTTGCGCATGCGTTATTTTTATAAAGAATTTTAAAATAAAATGAGTAAAAGAATTAATGTTAAGTAAAGAATAAAAAAATAAAAAAAAAATAAAATCTTTTAACTTTTTAACAAATGCCAATTTCCTTATTACTTTTTATTGATTTCTGTTTGTTTTAATTTTATTGGAATTCATTAAAAATTGATAAGAAGTCTTTTATAGCAAAACGAATTGTAGTGACATATATATTTGATTTTATTTTAAAAGTAAGTAAATGTTTTTTGAGGTACCAAACTATTTATACTTTATAATATTATTATGTATTTTATTATTTATTTTATACAAAATAAATAGTAAAATATATTTATAACTTATGACAATATATTACATAATATCATAGTATTTGAGTTTATTTTAAAAGTATTAGTTATAATATAAAAAATTACTTTAAGTAAGTAAATGTTTTTTGAGGATCCCAATCATTTATACTTTATATTATAAAGCATATTTAGGATCCTAAAAAAACATTTACTTTTAAAATAAAATCAAACATTATGATATTATGTTATATATTGTCATAAGTTATACTTTATTATATAGATTATACTATTTAATAATGAATATTGCCATAGGTTATAACATTCAGCAAATGTTATATTTCAATGAGGTATAACCTATGACTTGTTAATTTTATACTAATAGTAGATTTAAGGACCTTGAATCATTTATACTTTATATGATTTATTTTATATTTATATCACTTGTGGTATAAGTAAATAATATATGTATAATTATACTTAATTATTTATATAATTATAAATATATACATAAATATAGATATATATTTATATAATTTACATATATAAATGGTTAAATTTGCTTTTAAGGGCATAAAATAACTTTATTTTTTTGCTTGTTGTGAGACTTGATCAAAGTCGTGACTTTTTAATATAAACATTAGGAATATTTCAATATACTTTTTTTTATTATTACTATTTAATAGACTGTCTGGCCAAATCAAACCCTCAGTCGATGTTGCGGCACTTCTTTGTAGCAACAGGCTATAAGGTAATTGAAGTAGCAGCACTATCTTGTAGTTAAAACAAATTTCTAACATAATCAACAGTAAGTAAATTAATAGACAATTATTTTGTGGTAATTACGTGGATCACATCTAAATACCTTGTTTTAAATTTTATAGTTCAAAAACATGAAAATAGAGCATATAATAAAGATGTTGAGTGGTCCATAAGGCGATGGCTAATGCAAGCTGCTGACAGAAATGGTGGTTGTGCAAAACGTGCCTTAAAAGTGTAAGCTAAAAATACTTGATGGTTTTTTTATTTGTTCTATCTTTTCTTTGATATTTTATATATTTTTCTTGAAATATAATGTTTTTATTGTATTAGTCAAGCATTACAGAGCATTGGATTTTATAGTTTACACTCATTTTTACAGTTTATTTTATATTTTATTCCTTCGTTTACTTTACTTATTTTAATTTATTTTGGTTACAATTTTATACTTATTTTATGAGTTTGACCTGACATTCATTTTTCGTGACTGGGTTTAAATCATATGTAGATTAAACATTTCTATTTAAATATGCCAATAAGTATAGAATCATGATTGTTCTCATCATCATTATTATCATTTGTTCAGTTTTTTAAAATATTTTTACATAGATAAAAAGCTATGTGATTGAGTTAATTGTTAGAATTAAACTGAATAATGATATTAACAATAACAATCTTATAAAGAATAATGAAAACTTATAATGTATTAAGGTAAAATAAAGATAACACAACATTGTGAGTAAAATAGTTTTTTAATCTATAGATAAGTTATAATATATAAATATATTTGTACTTTTTAATATAAGTTTAGTGCTTTAATATATTAATTATTAGAAATTAGGTGCAAAACTGTTTAAATGACTGTTAAATCACCTGGCACATTGTCAGGAGAAAAAGATTGCAGTAAAATCGGAGGTCAAGTAGTATCAAGCGTTAGCACATCTTCCTTTATGCTTTTGCTTTATTCCTTTGCAAGTTAAACATGTTTAGTTTATTGAAATCTTTTTATTGAAATACAGAATATTTATAGTTACATTTGTGTAGATCTCGCGTTTATAGTTTTAAGATAATTAGAATATGTTTTTATAATTTTTATAGTAAAATGTAGTGATTCATTCATTGAGATTATTTTTTCGAAAAACAACACGATTATCTAATGTTATCATGGAGTCAATGAGTTCTGATTTATTGGATAAACAACGTAAGATATTCTATATATATTGTATTCCAAGAAATTTCATTGATATAGAAATTGGTTCATAAAATAAAAGAAAACAATAATAAAAAACTCGTCAAGCGTATATAAATATATATGCACTTAAGTGCGCTATGAGTAGTTTGTTATTTAATTTTTTATATTTCTTTTTTTTTCTTTTGTATTCTCTATAATATGTATAAATATGGGTTACTTAATTAATGTAGAAGAGATAAATCTTTACTATAAAATAATAATACTTTACTTTTAGCTATTTTGGTTACAATTTTATACTTATTTTACGATTTCTTCACTTTTTGCTATTTTTGGGTGACTTGGTTGTAGTTGCTAAATCTATCAGCTTGACAGGCAGAAAAATATGGATATCAAAAAGTGCCAAACGTTAGTTCATGCTAGCATCAAATTGAAATTATGGTTGAAGTTTAACCGTTCGCTATCCTTAAACTTTTATATGTATTGTATTGCAAGGCAATTTTTTCTGAAATAAAAATATTTGATAATATAAAACTTATTGCTAAAATAACTGTATATTTATAGTTTAAAGTTTTTATCTCACATTCCATTTTATATCACCCATGCAACTTTTTTAGGTAGGCAAACATGACCCCTCTTCACCTTTTTCTTTCTGACTTGTTTAACTTCTTTAACTAGTCTCTGAGTTAAAATGTCGCGTTAATTAAAGTATTGGTTTTTTATACAAATAGCAATAAATGTTAAAAACAAATAAAATGAAACAAAATCAGCATAAAAAAAGGCAATGGCAAAGCATCGGCTTAACGCCGTTCGAAAAACGGCTTCCATGCATGGACCATGCCTTAAACGGTGAGCAAGACTTGGGTTGAGCCATGCTTGTCGGCCGATGGTGGGCCAGTAATTACGCCAATGGTGGGCTATGCATAGGCCAAGCATGGTGAGTTTGCTAGGGTTATATCCTAGTGCTTCTAGGTTTCCAAGGCCATTAGGCTGAATTGTGATTCCAAAATACACCGATGGAATTAATATGTGTCCTGCAGTCACCAACCAATCATGGTCAGGTAAGGTGACTCTGCACTCAACGTACATAAGTAATTGACTTTGTTTTTTTGGCAGCAGTCAATCCGATTGGAACACAAGCTTTGTCATATTGACTTAAAAACACACTTCATTAATTCCTAATATGGACGCTAACTACTCTAATTGGTTTATTGAAGCAGTACAAAATAAGCCGTCGATATGTTTAGCGTGCTGATCATTCTGTGCTCTATTAATTTTACGGGTACCGTTGTTTCAAAGCTTTTTATCTATGTAAAAATATGGTGAGGTGGCATTCAATAGCCAAACTGCGTTTTGGTAAGAGACGAAGGTTAACCTCACTTCTACTGATTTTGAAGCCAACCATTTTCAACTGTTGAGTCATTTGGTCTAACGTTTTGATGCATCAACAGTATAGAAGCATCAAAACGTTAGAGTCTATATACATCACTATTTCGTTTTTCATGAGATACTGATCCATGCATAGCAATATTCACAATTTCATGAAAGATGATCCATGCATAGCAATGTTCACAATAGTTTTAAGTAGAAAGAGCTGATTTTGTTTAATTCTTTGCCTACTAGGCTGTCTCTGATATTTAGAGTTAAGCGTATATTAAAACTAAGATTTGAAGTCTATCTCTCGCGTCAGTTTTCTTGCTTTTTTTACTCTTTTCTAGTCAGCTTTCTTTTTATGTAACTGCCATTCTGAATTTTCTTTGATGTTTTTCTTTTCTTTGTTGTTTTTCTTTTTTTTGTTCTTTTTCATTTCTTTGTTCTTTTTCTTTTCATTGTTATTTTTCTTTTCTTTTAAGTATAGTTTTTAATATAAAAAAATAGTTTATTATAATAAATATTTTTTGCGACGTCACACTTCTTCAACTTCCTTCCATCCGCCTTGTCACAAATCGTCACAAAAGTCACGACCCCTCCCCTCCCTTAAAAGCGTGACGTCGTTTATGGACAGCCCCTCAATGCTATTTATAGATAGCCAGCTGATAGCTTAAAAACATTTAAAAATTTATCTGCGCATATTTTTAAAAACAAAAAATTTATTGCGGAAACATGTTTACGTAGTTGGAGATATGAACATTGACTTACTCAACCAGGCTTTAAATAGTGATGCAAAATCTTTTATTAATACTCTTCTCGAACATAAATTCGAGGAGAGTGTTTTTGCACTTGTTGCTTTGTTGATAGTTGGGATAAGGTTATATAACCTTATCTCAACAATATAACCTTATCTCAACAATATAACCTTATCTCAACAATATAATCTTATTTCAACAATATAACTTTATCTCAACAATAAACAAAGCAACAAGAGTAAGTAAAATATCATCAGCATTACTAGATTACGTAATAACTAATTTTCATAATAGCCGCTATAAAACGGGTATAATCAAGACTAACTTACGTGATCATTTTCCTAGATTCCTTATTATTGATGGCGTAACTGCTAATAATACTATCCCTGAATCAACAGTATTCATGAGACAAATCAATGAAAGTTCCATAAGCCAATTTTAAAAAATTATTAAATAGATCCATCTATTGGAATCAAATTTTACAATCTCATGATGTAGTTAATGCTTATGATTTATTACTGAACCAATTTTGTAAAATTTATGATAACGCATTTCCTTTAAAAGTAAAAGTAATGAATTCTAAGTCATTTTTATCTCCATGGATGACCAAAGAACTAATAAAATCATTAAGGAAAAAAACAAAATTGTGTGAAAAATATTTAAAACATAAAACTTATAAAAATGAAATTAAATAAAAAAACTAAAAAAAATTTTTAAAAAAATTAAAAAACGATAAAAAATAATAATTATGATAAATTGCTTGAAATTAACAAAAGAAACACTCGAAAAACGTGACATGTTATTCGAGAATTAATTGAGAAGGAAAAAAATTGCAAAAATTAACTTACGTTAAAAAGTTATTATTGAAATCTGAACAGTTTTTTTGTTGATGTTGGTCCAAGCTTAGCAGCGAATATTTCATTCAGTCAAAAAGGATTTGATTCATATCTTACAATAACTGATATAATTATGGACGAATTTGAAAATAAGTGAATAGAATAATGCTTTTAATAGTCTTTAAAAAAAATGAAAGTAGAGGTGTTGATCAAAATAATGTTAATGCAATTAAATCTATTTTTAGTATTATCGAACCCTCATTATTCCATATATTTAATCTCTCACTTAAATAAGGTCATATTCTTGACAAATTAAAAATTGCAAAAATGATACCTATTTACAAATCTGACGACGAGACTAATATTTCAAACTACAGACCTATTTCAATCTTGCCCTCCTTTTCTAAACTAATTGAACGCATTATGTACAACAGACTTTACAAATATTCAACTGAAAATAAGAATTTATACTGTCATCAATTTGGTTTAAAAAAAGACCATTCTTCTGACTCGTAATAATTAAATTGGTTAAACACATATCAAACGGATTTAATAGTGTTTTAAATGGTTGTAGTGATTTAATGGATGTAGTAGATCTTTTACACTATCTTATTTGCAGATGACATTTATTTTATTCTCACAAAGATATTATTGTTCTTTTTAAAATTTTTAAATTAAACGTTGATTAAACAAAGTTTATCCTATTCCCTGAACCTGGTAAAGCTGATAACTTTCTCTTAAGAGATCTCTTAAATTGCCCCAGCTTTTAATTAATAACATAATAATTAATAGGGAATTAACTGTAAAATTTCTAGGAGTGATTTTAGATGAAAAATTGTCATGGAAATACCATATTAGATATATAGAAAGTAAGATTTTAAAAAGTATTTTTAATTATTTCTATATTATATCAGACAAAACCGTTCCTTAATAATCAATTTTAATAAATATATATTTTTTGTCCATACATAGCTATACTTCTTACTGTAACCTTGTCTGGGGTAGCACTAATTACACTAAATTCAAAAAAATTTATAGCAAACAAAAACATGCTAGCAGAATAATATTTGGGGCAAATAGAAATGCACATTGCGAACCTGTCTTAGGTCAGCTTGTAGCTTTAAATAATTATAAGATTAATATTCATTAAGAAATGTTATTTCTGTTTAAAGCAAAACGTGGTTTATCTCCAGTAATATTTCACTCTAACTTTAACGAAATCTCTCATAAATATCCTATCAAATTTTCAGTGAACAACTTTGTCATTTCCTTAAACCATCTCATATTAGGCTCGTACCGAATTCAATATCGGGGACCTTTTGTTTGGAAAAATTTTCTTTATATTTTTAATGAAAAACATGACTTTGTTTTTGCACTTTGGAAAGTTTTAAGGTTGATTCAAAACGGCATTTACTAAACATGGACTTTAATATACAAGATTTCAAATATCTTTTTTAAAATAATTATAAAGTTTTGAATTAACAAGTCATCTAATTTAGGTTTGCTTTTTTTTACTATCTGTTTTCCTTTTTTGTTTAAAATTTTTGTTGATATTTATTAATAAGCCCTAATTTCTTATTTGTATAGGATTATTTTTAATAAAAATTAACGCAATTTTTAGTGATTAATAACTTTCACGACTATCTTACTTTTGTATTATTTTATTTTTCATTTTTAATTTATTCCGCTGGAAGATTGTTCGCAAAAATTTTTTTTTGCTATAGTTTGGTAGATACTTATACCATTTTGTTTTATCACTAATTAATAATGTGAATACGTTTGAAAACAACATTGTAATGGGGCTTGGCGATTAGACAGGTCTGTCTTCATCTTGCTTTGGCCAGGGTTTTCTATTATTGTAATTTCTTTTTTGTAATATTTAACAAACGGCAAAATGAAATTAAAAAAAAAAAAAAAATTCTAGAAATTTCCAAGGTGTCTTTGGCGAGAATAAAAATGCTTGAATTTTAAATAGAAAAAAAGCTTGACTTTCGAGCATGTTTAATTACCTGAACATTTCTCTTTAAAGACCAGCAGTAACTTCCCATTATATTACTGTTATATTGTCTTTGGTAACTTTAAAAAAATAATAAAAATAATTTTAAAATAACAATGAAAACGCTCACTTTGCTTTTCGCTTACAACTTTAAAAATTTCTGGGAGAAAATGAAGGTGACTGTAAATGAAGTGACCTTAAACATTCATGTTGTACCAAAATTTTTAATAACTGTAAGCAGCTTTTCAATCTTATCTTTATATTTTTCAAATATAGATACAATGCAAAGGAACTCAAGAAGAAAAAAAGCCTTTTTTATAATTACAAAAATCCGCGACCGTCTAATAAGACAGTTTCAATATTTTCTTAACATCAATTCCGAGATTTCTTATAAGACCGAATGTAATAAGATTGAAGCGTAATGAAGAAATAAATAAAAATAACAATTTCCGCGTATTATTAAAATAATTTTGATTTACTATAAATTTGTAGAAATTCATTGTATTTTCAGTTGTATTATAAAAGTGTTATAAAAAAATATCAGGATCACGAGTACCATACTTTTCTTCTTTAAAGATTAAGTCCTTAAATTAAAATTGAAAGGCAAAAAAGTAATTTTAGAATCCATGGCAACGCCCTTAGCAACCGTGTTTATGTTTTAGCTCTAATTTAAATTCTAGCTCCAAATATAAATATATTTATAAATAAATATAAGTTCAAAAATGACTTATTTTGTGATACTCTTTGTTTCTACGAAGAGATAAGTTGCGGAGCTTCTCTTTGTAATAAAATAGTTTTAAAATATTTTGGTTTTTTCTTTGGAATAGAGTTACTTTTTATTAAAAAAAACTTTAAGAAATAATTTTGTCTGGATAATATATTTTTATATTTTTAAACGTTAAATAGTTTCATGAATTGTTTGATATATTTATGCTATCAAGTTTTTATAGAAATATACAACTATATTTGATTATGATTTATTGAGATTGTAAATTACAAGCGGTTCTCGATGACAAGATCTGACTGTCTTCTGTCTTTATTATAGCATAAAATACCTGTAAGACCATGTTATCTTTTACTAAGTTCTTACAGTATGATTTTATTATTTAAATGTTAACGATTTTATTGTACAACGATTTAATAAAATGTTTAAGAAAATAACCAAAAAAAAAATAATAGTAATATGTATATAAAGTCTTATAAATGACTTATTTTGTGATGCTCTTAGTTTCTACGAGATCTAAGAGATACGCCATAAGCTTAAACAACCTTTTATAAGTCATAAACTTAAACAACCTTTTGATGTGATTTACTATTTAGTTAGATTTACAAGCATGTTGATAATTGTTCTTGATAATAAACTTCCAAGTTTTTCCTAAATGTCAAGATAAATATTTTTATAGTTTAATATTATTAATAGCAAATATAAAAAAAAAAAAAAAAAAAAGAAGAAAGAGAAAGTTTCAAGGTAACTTTTACACTAAAAAGGTTGTATCAAAATTTTGTATAACTGGTGACACGAGTGTTTTAAAGAAAATTCAAGTCATGCATAAAAATAAACAAAAATATTATGATTTAAATAACTTTTACCTTATTACCTTATACTTTAGTGCATTTTAAACAGCTGAAAGGAGTTTTTAGAAAAAATTGTTATTTAGCTGTTCAAAATTCTTTTTTCAAATTTGTACAAGCTGAAAATATCACATAATATGTTGCTGCCTAAAAGATTTTCTTTGAATTTAAAAGTTAAATGTACTCATTGTGATAACATTTATAGTTCTTATACATCTCTTGTAGTAAACAATAAAAAGTATGGAAATAAACTTCATGAAGTCAACATTCGCAGTCTAATGGAAAAGGATGTGACAGAGAATCAATGATCGGCTTTACAAATATTATGAGCATGCCACCCTCTATGACTTATTGAAATATTAAGAGAGGTAATGACGAGTTATCAGAAAGCTGCAATATGTAGTTTGACAAATTCTGCTATGGAAGTAAGACAAAGTCTTGTAAAACCATATGATGATACATCAAATCTTGTTGATCGTTCTGTTTCTGTTGATGGTACTTGGCAGAAAAGGGATATTTCAATCTTAGTGCACAAAACTTTGATAAAAGTATTGAGTTAAAATCAAATGAAATAATTAAAAAAAGAAGAAAGACATTAAGATCACTAAAAAAGGTTATTATGTCAAAGAGCAATAGATTGATGGTGGTCAAAAGTATTGCAATGGGCAGTTTTGATGTTTTTAATGAATAATTTTTTTAGTGAACAACTTTTTTTATTTTAAAAATTGTTTTCCTCAGTTTGTGAATATTTCTAAATATTAGAACACGAATATCTCAAAAACAGTTTATTTATTGATATTGTAGAGAGGGCTGGTAGTAGAATAAATAAAAAATAATTTTTATTTTAGTCAGAATCTGCTATTTTACATACCCTGCGGACCATTTCTTATGTCCGTTGTAGCCCTATATCCGCCCATTTAGTTTGACCTAATATTTTTTAATAACTTTACTAAGAGCCTAAAAATGCTTAGAAAATTTGAAGCTTAAATCTCAAATATTACTCAAGTTATTAACGCTTTTGTAACTGCACGTTTTTTGCCCTTTTATGCTGACTCAACATCTTTTAACAACAATTTTTTAATTATGTTTTTTATATTCAGCTTGTGAACTACTTTCTAAAAAAGTTTATAATTTTAAGAAAAATATCAAATTTTGAAAAATAAAACATGTTAGGTAGTTCTTTCTTAAATCATATCATGTTGGTTAGCATATACACAATTTTAAAAATTTAATTCGCGATTTTCTCTAAACATTTAATGCACTATCTTCTTTAAAAATTTAATACACTATCTTCTTTAAAAATTTAATACATTATCTTCTTTATAAATTTTTTCTTTTTTAAAAAAGAGAACAACAAGCTTTAAAATAACTACGAAAAATATTTTTATAACTTCTTTGCAAATCTTACGATACATGTTTCGATACCTACGATACCAAATAACAATATAAAAAAATTTGAAAAGCACTTTCTTTCTTTAACGGCAAATGAAATTGCATCTCCTTAATATCTGACATGTAATTATGTTTTTATATGTAATTATGTAAGTATGTTTGTATATGTGTGGGTGTGTTTATGTGTATATGTTAATATGAGTATCTCCATAAAGTAAGTACTTTTTTTTGCTTACCCATCCCTGCCCCCTCCCCCCCTCTCGCTTTTTGCGATGCGTATTTTTGAGTACCCTCTACTTCCCTGAAAGTACTTATGCTTTTAACCTACCAACGCAACATTTTATGATATTTTTTTTTATTAAGTGTCTCCATACTTTAATAATTGACCTAGTGTAAATGTTTCATTGCAATTTTATTATTTTATTTTTATATAAACGATGAAATATATATATATATATATATATATATATATATATATATATATATATATATATATATATATATATATATATATATAAATAAATATATATATATATATATATATATATATATATATATATATATATATATATATATATATATATATATATATATATATATATATATATATATATATATATATATATAACCCACTCTTTATAATTATTATATGATTTGGTTTATATTTATTTTATTTTAACTCGTTATATAATACGAACTTATTCGAGCTATATTTAAACACTTCATATATACTCCTAAAAAACTTTTGTAAAAAAATATAAATCATAGCAGACAAAATAATGTCGTCGTCTTGTGCCGGGCATTAATTTAGTTAAAAAATTATGTGGACTGTTTATATTTATTAAACGGTCAAGTATCATGTTTTTAAAGAAACCAATGTATTACGAAGTTTTCAATACATTCTAATAATAATATATAATATTTAGTTTTATATAATACTATTTTCTATTGAGTCATTTTTTTGAATATAATGTTTAAATATTGATACAAAAAATGACTTTCAAAAACGCAAAAGTAATAATTTAGAAAGTTTTTTTTTAAAACAATCAAGGAAGCTCAGGTATATTTTTTTTTATGTTTTTAAGTCTTATTTGACATCACATTCTTTTTTTTCTTTTTTTTTTGATTGCTGCATTTCCTGCAAAAAAATAAAAGTATAAAAAAAACTTAAAATTTGTTCTACTAATCTTTTTACACTTAAAGATTCTAAGGTAAGATACTTTCTGCTAATTGTACACATGAGTAAAGTGACAGTAGAAGTTAAAAAAGTTTAGTAAACTGAAGAACAATCGTTTAGTAAACTTTAAGATTGTAAAAAAGTCTCTCCGTTCGACTATGGGCCAAGATTGCGTTACTGACCTTTTGGTTATTTTGATTGAAGAACATTTGGATAAAAAGGTGAGCTGATGTGTACGTTGATGATATTGATAATTAGTTGATGATATTGATAATTAGGCGGCCAAAAAAGCTCATGTTTTTTTTAAACCCCTTTTACCTTTCTCGAAGATTTTGTTGATCGACTTTTTGTTTATTGGTTTTAAAATTAATATTTTGATTAGTATGTCAGTTTTGATTAATTTATACAGAGAATTAGTAACACAGAAATGAGATGTGCAGTATCAAAAATTGATAATTGATGCGTTCACAAAATCTAAAGTTTTTTAATTTCTTGGTTTGAAATAAGGGCATCGTTCTCTATTTTTGACTCAGGCCCGCTAGGCGTTTTCAAAGACCCTGCTAGTTTGCACTTACTCCAGTTTGTACTTATGTACGTTTTTGCAGCTGTATCGCACCTTATACCTGTTTGCTCTGATGAAGTTTAAAAAACACTTATTCAGCCTCCTTTTTGTATATCATTATTAAAGACATCTGATGTAATGATATTATTATTAGGGGTAGCTGTATAAAAGGAGTAGCTCCTTATACTAAGATTGAATCGTTTCAATTTGGGCCTCGCTCAGCATCAGTGGAAAGCCGAAGGAACCCGTGGTCAGGCAAGATAAACCAAGGATTCCATGACCTAATGCCAATGCAGTCATTAGCCGAACTGTGCCAGCGTGACAGATGTTAAACTGATAAAAATAGATACTACACAGATACTATATAATACTCAAATTATTGAATTGAAAAAATTTTTTAAATGAAAATTGAAAAAAATAAAAGTTGAAATTTTGTTTATCTTCATAATCACTATTATCGAAAAAACTTCAAAAAAATCCTTTACTTTTTTCTTTTGTGTCTTTTTTGAAAAGGTTTTGTTCAAAAAATCTGCTCAAGCTCTTATTCACGCCCTAAGGTGATCGTTCACGGTAATAACAGCTTAATAGGATGTTTGTTAGTTGATTATTAACAAAGGCTAAAATTTATTTGTCCTTGCCAGAACTTATTATTAACATGGGTTAAAATTTATTTATCCTTGCCAGAAGCACTCAAATTATTTCTAATATAATGCGATATATTTCTCTTTCAAAAAGATAAAATTTTTATTCATCTCTAGATCAAGAAGATGATCAAGAAGTTTTTCAAAATTACGATCTAAGCTATTATTATTTACATGAAGAAATTTAATTTAATGTTGATATTTTAATTATTCTTCAAAAGAAACTCTTTTAACTTGCTTGGGTAAAAATTTCACCAATTTTGCTCAAACTTTTAATCACTTAAAGCTAAACGATTACTCAGCGTTTTTGGAGTAAATTGCTTAGCTTAACGTGAATAAAAATTTGAGCGAGTCTGCTTAAGTTTTTATTCATGTAAAGCTAAACAATTACTCTAAAAACGCTGAGTAAAAGCAATTGCTTTTTTTATTTTCCCGGCGTAATGATTAGAACATTCAGTATGTAAATCACAGTTGTAATTAGTTTCTGGGTCAGAGTTTTCAATTGTTGACAAGCAATCTATTTCAGCAGAATTGATTCCTTGTCAAATTCATTTTATTTAAAAAATACTAGTGTTGTCAATTTTAGCATATGTGCTTATAAAAGAACTTCTTCAAGATTAAAATCAAGTATTATTTGTTTAGATCTTTACAATAGTTTTGTCAAACTTCAAAATACAATACTAACCTTTTCTCCACAAATTTAATACTTCATTTCATGTTTCCGCAAATTTAATATCTTTCCATCGATTCTTTCAAAGTCTTCATTAATAAAAATACTCTCTTTTTGTAGTTACAGTTGAAGAGGAATTTTTTATCGTTATAAAACATTTTATTCGTAATGTTCCTCTTTTTTCGAGACGGATCTCAGTGCAGGTTGAATAATTATTTTGATGTTAATTTTTAGTTACTTTGATAAAACTTTATTTCACTATTCTTTTAATTGTTTCAAGTTTTACCTTTTTAACTCGTTATCACCTTCGATTCTCAGATTATATATCAATTTTCAAGGTCGATCAACTTCTCATTTATACTTTGGATGGTATTTGTATCGGTGACTATTTTAAAGTGTTTCTGTTTAATGTGACTTTTATTTCATTATTTTGTTCGTTTGTTTATTTCTGCCAAGCTTTTCTTCATCATCTCTTCTCGGAGTTTTAAACTTTCATTTAAACTTTTCTGTTTAGAAAGCCGTATAAATCTATTTTGGAATTGTTTATTTTCTTCTATTGTTGGTTAAATCAAATTTCAGTTATAATTTTGATATTTACGCATGTAAATCATTCTTCTTGAAGTCTTTATTTTAAGATAATGTGTTTCTATTGACATTTTTTAAAATGGTTTTTGTTACTTTTATTTATTACATCCATAGTAATTTCTATTTTTATTTTATATGAAGTTTAGAAATGTTTTTAATTGTTATAAAGCTGTGCATTTACTACAAACCCCCTTCCTTCCTCCTACGCCTAACTCCACAATAACGAGATTTGAGAACGAATGAGGGTCCTTCCTCAATTTTAGAAATTGAGGAGGGGGCCACGAAACATATTTTAAAAATAGGAAAGGAGGCAAACGTAAATGGGGGCTCGTTTGGAAATTTAAGGAGCATTTTTTTTTTAGTAATACCTAGTAGTAAATTTATATGGTATTTAGGCCCTAAAGACAATTTTTTTGAGAGGAAGGGATCGGTAGGTTGTCTCAGACCCACTAGCCACGGCACTGCGTGCGTATATATATATATATATATATATATATATATATATATATATATATATAATATATATATATATATATATATATATATATATATGTAAATTATAAATTATGTTAATGTATTCTACAAATAGAGTGCTCAATGTTCTAAAAGAACTGAGCAATAATAAATTAAATTATAAATTATAAATTAATTTATATATCTATCTATCTATCTATATATATATATATATATATATATATATATATATATATATATATATATATATATATATATATATATATATACAGTATCGGACAAAACGAGTGCAACCAAATAATGTTAATTTGGTTTCTTTATATAAAAGTGCTGCATTTTTTCAATTTAGAGAGATAACTATGTAAGTGAAGAGACAAAGTTCTTCAAATTTTATTCATCACAAAAGTTCATTATTTGTACACGAAAATTAATAAATTAATCAAAAGTATTAAAAAAAGGTTGATTTCCTTCTGGACAAAACAAGTGCAACTCGACAAAATGTTGACCAAGCTCTATTTCGCTATCGTTATTTCGTGGCGAATCCTTTGTTATCGATCACAGCCTTGCATCTTCGAGGCATAGATTCGATCAGGTGATCAATGAAACTTTGTGGAATTGCTGCCCAGGCCTTTTGGATTTGTTCAAACAGTTGATCCTTATTACGAACACCTTCACGATTAATTTTGCGGTTGACGATCTCCCACAGGTTCTCGATAGGGTTAAAATCCGGAGTTTGAGGCGGCCAATCCATCACCGATAGGTGGTTGTCTTGAAACCACGGCTTGACTACTTTTGCAGTGTGTTTTGGATCATTGTCTTGCTGAAAAACCCATTTTATTGGCATATTCCATTCAGCATGAGGTAACATAACATCTTTCAGGATATTTTTATTCATGAAACGGTTTGTTATTCCATCGTTTCGATGTATTGGACCTAGACCGTTAGCAGAAAAACACCCCCAGACCATTACATTGCCTCCACCATGCTTCACGGTCTTATGGCAGTAACGTAAATCGCGGCGCTTTTTCCGGCTGGTCGACGGTTCCGGCTGAATGCCATCGCTCCCAATGATGTTGAACTTTGATTCATCACTGAACAGGAAAGTTTGCCATTTCTGCACATTCCAGTCAATATGAGATGTAGCAAACAGGAGTCTTTTCTTCTGGTTTTTTAGTGAAATCAGCAGTTTCTTTGCAGGGCGTCGAGAAAACAATCCGGCTTTAACAGCACGTCGTCTGATTGTTCGGTCCAATAAAGGCAGCTCTAATTGCTTTTGTATCTTGACTGATGATATCCAGGGATCCTTCTTGACGGATCTGACGATCATAGAATTCTCTCTAGAAGTGGTTGAACGCGGTCTTCAACCTTTGTTATCTGCTGCCAACTTCCCCGTAGAACGATATTTGGAACATAGTCTTGATACGGTCCATTTTTTCACGCAATATTTATTACAAATACTTTTTTGTGACATTCCACTTACGTAATGGCCAATAATTTTCTTTCTTAGTTCCAATCCAAGACTGTCGGAAGCCATTTTTGCACTTGAAGTCATAAAAATAAATAATCACGCTTCTCAAGGCTTACCGTGTTGCATTTACCTTGTGATGATACAATAATGCCCGGTGGAACACAACGTCTTGGTGGATGTGGACTGTATTGAATGTAATGAAACACTTGTTGTATTTCACTTCTTGTATTGATGTTCTTCGATAAAACAATTTGATAAAACTCACTTTGATAAACTGTATTGATAATACTGACTAATTGACTTCCATATACTGACTGAATCACATGTCGATTTACATGTCTCTTATATAGTAAAATGAAACTGTGTGAACCTGTTCTAGAAGAATCTAGATGCTTCTTTTTGATGCTTCTGGAAGCTTCTGGATGCGTCTGGATGCTTCTGAATGTTTCTGGATATTTCTGGATGCTACTGGATGCTTCCAGTGACGTTGACACGGACCAGACTTAAGAAAATAAAATAAACCAAAAAAGTTGCACTTGTTTTGTCCGCTGCAAATAGGCACTTGTCAACGAAATTCTGCCTGTGTGCTGTCACCTATTAGCTGATTGCTCATGTCATGGCATGCTATGACTCCAGACTTTTGAACTGTTTGCTGTGGTAGTATAGTTCGTTTCGTTTTTAAGACATGTAAAATTAGGAACACTTTTTTGCATTGTTCGATGTTGGTTGCAAATATTTTTTCCAATACTGTATATATATATATATATATATATATATATATATATATATATATATATATATATATATATATATATATATATATATATATATATATATATATATATATATATATATATATATATATATATATATATATATATATATATATATATATATATATATATATATATATATATATATATATATATATATATATATATATATATATATATATATATATATATATATATAACACTAGATTTGATGATAGGGCAACAGTGTATATTTCGTTTTATCAAGGCCACAGTTTTCAATTTTTTTTTTAATATATAAGCGACAATTATATTTATTAAATATAAGCTACAGTAACAAAATTTTATGTTTTTAATTTGTTAAGTTAAAAATTTTGTAACATAATGAACATTTTGTAATTAAAGGTCGCCTTAACGTTACACAAACACTTTAATAAGGCTTAAATAATAACTTATTTAATAAGGCGACTTTTACTTGTCTCTTTATTATACCAGATTAACATTTTTATTCGAACTATGTATTCATTGAAAATTTTTACGTTCGAATTTCGAATTCAATTACTTACGTTAACTTTATTGTTTACAAATATCGTTGCAAAGATTAAAAGTAAATAAAAAAGTTAGGTTTTTAAAAAAATATATAGTTATTATCTTAGTTGAACATATAAAAATTTTATAATACTGAATCATATTCATAAAAATTCATATTTAAACATCAAAACATTTTTAATCCAAAAATATTTAAAACGTTTATTAGAACTATTGACAGGGTTGTTTTGTCGTGTTGATGTCTAAAAAATATCAAGTATAAATCTATATATATAAAAGATATCTTAAAACATTTTTGCCAATGAATACTGAACTTATTTTTCTTTACATTAAAAATTTACTAAAAACCATGAAATTATATTCCTTAGCATAAGGAAAAATATTCCTTGTTCTCCAACAAAGTAGCATAATGTGCTATAATTTTTGGTGAACTTAACTTAAAATTTCTCAAGAATAGAAAAATTCTTTGCAAAATACTTTATATTAGATTTAAATAAGAATCAAATATTAACTAAATGTTATGTTCATGCGCGAATCAGTATCATGATTTATTTCTCCGTCAGCTAAATACATTTCAGAGAACTTATACTTGAGTAGACAATTTTAACTCTATTTAGAATGTTGTCCCTACACTCCATGAAATTGGTTAAGCGAATTAAAACAAAACAGAAGATTCTTAAGTGAAAATCAGAAGCAGTGGCGGATACAAGAAGGTAGAAGTTTTTTTTTTAAAGTTTTATCAAGATAATATTAATAAAATTTAAAAAAAAAAGGTAAATATAAAAAATTATGTTGCAAAATAAGATTTTTAAAAATTATTTACACACACATTCCATATACGTATTAGAAAACTAACTTATAAACAATTTAAACAATAAAATGAATTAGTGTTTTTATTTGAGAAAACGGGGCTCATTTTTTTTTCCTTTTAGTCGGTCTACTCCCACAAGGACAATGACATGGATCCGCAACTGATCAGAAGTAGTCTATTTAGATAGAATGTATAAAGAAAGAACAAAGAACAATCATTTAAGAAACACAAGAACTATGAATTACTTTATGAAATAATAATAAAAAATAAAAAAAACTATAAAATACTCTATGATAGAGTATTTCATAGCTTTCATATTATTATTATTATTACATATGGTTATTATTAAATACTGTTTTTATGTTTATACATTGGTATATACGTTATACATTGATTTTTTAAATTCGTTAAAATTGGTTGGACATTAGAAATTTTTCAATTTTGTTTTTTAGGTGTTGGCAGGCCGTACTTGACTTCCTTCCAAAAAAGTTAAACGTGCAGTTTTAATTTGTTAAAGCGCTTTGACATATATCTGTCTAATTGCTCAGTAGTAAATAATCCATTAATTGGTATATAATCAAAATGGCGAGTAATTCATTTTATTCAGTTCTAAAATTGAAAATAAAAAAAACAATAATAAATGAAATATCCATTATTTCTAAAAACTAACAATAATAAAAAATAAAAAAACATTTTTTTTTTAAACATCTTTGCTTCCAACATGGCTGCAAGCAACCACTAATTAAAGATGGAAGTTACTAGAAGAGAAAAAAAGAAGATTGTAGAGCAAGATAACGATTGACGGACGACTTAGAGGATTGCAAGTTATATGAATCAGGAAAACGAGATGAAGGAAGCGAATTCCATGTTCGAGGATAACAACTAGATAAATAAGAGTTTTTGGAGCACTTAGGAACAATCACAGAAAAAAGATCAGACTTAATTGAATGACGAGTAACATAAAAATGAATTTTGGTAGATGGCACAAGAGACGCTAGCTCTTTAGAGCAGTGCCCATTATGGTAAATGTAGAAGAAATGGTAAATGTAAAAGAGAAACAACTTTATGACAATATGATAATGGTTGGAGGTAGGCGGCAAGAGCAGGACCAACTATGTTTACAATGCGTTTTTGTACCTTGTCTAAAAGAGAAAGCGCATCATTAGAAGATCCATCCCAGATATAGCAACAGTATTTTATACGAGGCTGGATTTGAGTTTAAAGAATAGAATCCGAAGTAAGAAAGTGTCAATCTCGATAAACAGTTGCAGATGCTGTTTTTGCAACAGATTTGATATATGATTTCCAAGAAAGATCTGGAGTAAGAGTTAATCCCAGAATATGAAGAGTAAATGACTCATCGAGTACATTACTGTTCATAAATATAGGAAGATCTAAATTATTGCAATAACGATTGGCTAAAACAAATTGAGTTTTATCTGAATTGAAGTTCACCAGCCACTGTGAGCCCCATGCTGTAGCAGAAGTGAGATCCTTTTCAAACTCAAATGCCCCCTTCAAGCAATCAGGGAGTGTTGGTTTCCTATCACGACTAGAGTAAATGGTAGTATTATCAGCGAATAATGCCACCTTAGATGTAAGAATATCTGGAAGATTGTTAATGTAAATTAAAAAGAGTTCAAGGCCAAGGATAGAACCATAATGAATAAACCATATTAATAATCAGTAAGTAAGTTATTAGATTCAAGATGAGAGATTAAGTACTTGTTAATAAAAGTTTCAAAATTCTTGCTTATTAAAGGAAGAAGACTAATAGAACCTTAGTTAGACGAATCAGATCGCACTCCAGAATTTTTGAAAATAGGGATAACAGATGCCACATTCAAGCAAGCTAGATAACAAGACTCTGATAAGCACTTGTTGAATATTTTTGAAAGTATAGAAGCCAGTTCCGCAATACACTTATGCAACACTATAATAGGTATGTTGTCCGGGTTACAAGCTGTAGAAGAAACTAAGCAAAAAACCACTTTAGATACAGAAGCTGGAGTGATACGAATGTCAAGCAATGGATCAACCTGATTGTTGGCTATATCAGGTAGAATGCAGCTAGTGGAATCAAGAGATGATATTGATAAAAAGTTCTAAGCAAACAATTCAGCTTTGTCTATGGGTGAGGTGACAAAGTCTGACCCATACAAGGTAGAATTACAGATTTGCCCTTAATATTGATACTATTAAAGATTCTCTAGAAGTTACAAGAGCCAAATTTTATAGCGGGCTTCGGCGTTAAACAAAACATTTTTGTTTAACGCCAAAGCGAGTCCACAAAGAGTCCACAAAGTTAAGTACGAAGCACATTTATCGACAGGAAGACGAAAAATTTCTACCCGATTGGCCATCATAAAAAAAATCACGGATAGAATCAGGATTAACAACTTTAAAGCTGACTTTATTTCGGATTAAATAAAGTCAGCTTTAAAGTTGTTGTAAGAGGTACAATGATAGGGGGATTTATATGATGAAGACAAAATGAGATATTAGTTTTAGAGAGATCTAATTGTGATCAGAGGCACCTAACGATGAATGTGGAGAAACTGAGCACTGACTAGGATCAGAAACAAGACATAAATCAAGTAAAGATGGTAAATGATTCGGGTTACCTGGAAAGCGAGTAGAAAAGTTGACTATTAGGGATTTTTGAAAGGCAAAGGTTTGGACTGAGAAAGGCAAAAGTTGTGGGCTTTAATGCCTCCAGAGTCACTGACGTTTGAGCCAAGCCATTCAGTGTGATGAGCATTTTAGTCACCAACAATAACAATATTAGCTTTTAGATAAAGAGAGAGGGCTTGGTCAATATGATAAGAAAATAACATTAAAAAGAGTGCAGTCTTTGGATTAAGGAGAGAAATTTAGGACAAAGAGAAAGACGATAGAGTGAAGTGGTGCTAAACGAAAACGCATAAAAGAAAATTCTTTGGACCTAGTTTCACAACAAATGGGTGAATTTTTACGAATGTAAATGCCAAGCATGTGACTATTGGAGTCTTTATGAAATAAAGGAAGATAACCATCAACACTAAGATCACAAGATGAGACAGCTGAACTTAAATTAGTCTCACAAAGAGCAGGTAGGTCTGGTGAACTTTGCAAGAGATGAGACTCAACAGAAGAAAAGTTTAGTATTTATTTTATTTGATCTTTTTTTGATTTACCGATTAGCGCAGCAATTTTATGCATTAGGGTTTTTAAATTAATATCTATATTCTATTGAAAATGTATAAATGGGCTCTTTAAAAGATTACAATGACGCATTGTCATTTTCATCTTCTTTAAGCCCCTGTCTGTTTAACTGTTTATTTTATAAAGATCATTATAATAAAGAAAAGTTTTTATTTTTTATTGTATATACAAAAAAGGTGCTTATTGACAAGATTTTACTGTTTTCTTTGTTCTAGGGACATTTTTTTTGTTTCTTGTATATGTATGTTGATTATTTATTATTAAACAGCAAAATAAATGTAAAAAAAAATTCTGTTGTAAATGCAAAGCATTTTAGTGAAGCTGCACCGAGCAGTGAACGCCTTAGGGATGAATAATAAGTTAAAAAGAGTTGAGCAGAGTAAGATAAAAGTACAAAAGGACAGATGTCCAGTGGAAAACAAAGAGCCTCAGAGTAGAAAATTACTAAAAAAAGATAAGTATAATGTTGTAAAAATAAACAATAACAATAAACAATAGTCGAGATACGTAAGTGTAATGTGTATACAGTATCAATGATGGAGCAGAATTAATCGTTTTACAAGTAGTTATCATGTGGTCTGTATTATTAGGGTGGTAAATAGACATTATCGATTTAAGTGTGTCATGGACGTCTCGAGTACAGTATGGATTCGTGCCCTATGGTACAGTATGAACACAAGAAGACCTCCAACTTTCGCCCGAGACAGGCATCCCAAAAGAAGTTCTACTCTGGGTATACACCAGGGTATCTCGTCAAGGTATCCCATTGTGTTATCCCAAAAGGACTATTCTCAGAGTATCCTGTCAGGACGATTGCCACAGACTGCTGAATTGACACTGGGGCCAGAGGACACTTAGTGGGGCTCAGTATAACTTGCATACAATTGTAAGTCACTTTTGTTGAAATGAGTGTCGATAAGTGCAGTGCTTTGTTGCAGTATAACGAGGGTCAGTATAAGTTGTGAACTGTTTTGAGTCTAGTAGATGTGTTTGTGATGTAGACAGTCAATGCTGTGTACTTGTGTGTCTCTACTGTAATAAAATGTCTTGATGGTATGAGTTGTAAGTATAAAATTGGTTGAAAGTCATTAAAACTGTAGTAACGTAAGTTAGACGTGAATACTAGAAGTCCAATAACATGTATTTTAAAATAACAGTCTATTGCAACTAGATAATATGGAAAATTTAAACACAATTCCACTAATATAGTAACACAAACTCTTATATATCTAATCTACAACTAATAATCTATATATATATATATATATATATATATATATATATATATATATATATATATATATATATATATATATATTTTACAACTAATAATCTAAGATTATATGGAATTATGTAAAAGTTATAAGAGTAGCTGTGAAAATGTCATGTGACTGCTATGTTAACAGGAGTATCTGAAGTGGAGAAGAATTATTCGTTTTATAAAATAGGTAGCAGGTAGCCTCTTGTCAATTAAACAAACTGTATGTATAGTATGGTTGAGATAGTGTTTACTTATATTCATTGTGACTTGTGTCTTTAGTATGAGTTTTTAGTTTCAAAACAATATTAGTGGTTAGAAGCTGGTTATCAAAATTAAGTTATTTGGTATCTAGTAATAATGTGAATTTGTGCTTTTTTTTATATTTCTCATTAGCTTAATAACTCTTTATTAGCATTATTATAGTATTTTAACAGTGTGAGAATGATACATTAACAGTAACATGTGTGTACATTTAGATATAATTTAAGTGTTATTACTTATTTTTTATAGAGGGATGTGTATGGGTGTATGTCACAGAGTTGGAGTGGAATTATTCTTTATTTTAAGAAGTTATCAGATGGTGTATGTAACAGAGCTTTAGTAGAATATTTGGAGTGGAATGATTCGTTATATATAGTTAGTGTGGTGTGGCTTCAGTTATAGGTATGATAAATATATATAGTAAAAAGATGCAGTGACTATAAAAACAATATTAGATGTAGTACCTTTAGTGTATTTGACAGTAATTATGTATTAAATATCATGTATATTTATAGTAACATTACACATATTATGTATAGCCTGATATGCACAAGCACATTATGTAGTACTGGACACCTAATGTGAAACTAGGTAGTACTGGGCAGTGGTTATGCATTTTGGCTGTACACATACAACCACTAAATGCATATATATATACATACCCTTCAACATATATGTATATCCACAAACATACATACATATACATAAAAATAGGTATGTATCTGTCTACAAATATATACATAAATACATACATATGCACAAACACTCACTGATAAAAAATAGTTACGTATATATTCATACAAACACATGAGTATATATGTGCTCATGCATGTTTATGCACACACATGTACCCCATGGACATACATATATATTCGAAGACATTCATCAATTATTTATATGTATTATATACATTACACTGGCTATTTCACACATTTATTGTGTTAAATAGGTGTTAGAGTAATGTTATAATGACTCAGTTTGGGTTAAGTATAACTCTATAGGCATAAATTAGCAAATATAAATTCTAGAAATATTAGTACAAATCTTAGAATGACAATCATCGGTGTATTGAGTGGTGTATGATTAAAATATAGGTGTTTTATTATCCAATTACCCATGTAGTGTCAAGATGACATTCTCATCAGGACCATTAATTGTCATCAGGGAGTTTCGAAGGTCTGGCGCCTGACCAATGGTCGACACCCTGTGGACACTACTTTGCTAAAAACGAGCACGTGCTCAAAATTTGTAAAACACCAGTACTTTGTGATGGGATGGTTTATCTTAGACTTAGTTTGCTCTTTTCTTGGTCAACTCTGACCAGGGCCTTTGTGTATCTACTTGTGAATAACAATGTAGGCATTCACATAGATAACATATGACATTTATTATGTACCACAGACACGCAACACAAATTGATAGTCATTTTGGTACATATTTATAAATTATAACTGTATATTTAAAACCTTAGTAAAATGAGAAAAAACAAAGACATAAGTCCCATATAAATATTATTACATATAAATTGTCTACAAATATAATTGCAAATAGAATAAAAGAGAGTTAAGTAATAAAAACATGTGTGCTTACCATTTTGAAAGTAAATATTATCTTTGGTTTAAATCGTGACGAGGATGTAAAATGTGTTCTTAATGATAAATATCCGCTTGTCGTTGTTATAAAAGTTAAATTTAGAATTATCAATAAACACTGGTATACAGGGAATGTTTAAATGTATAAAGATTGATAGGAATCTTAATCAGCCTAAATATCCAAAGAATGTAAATAAATTGAAGTAATTTTAAACTCACCGCTCTGTATCAGAGTTCAAACAGAATAACATGCGGTTTTAGAATGGCTTTTATGCTGAATAAGAGACTGAGGTAAGCGAGGCCTGGAACGCCGATGACAAATTTGCGTTAGTTTTTAGAGTCTTGATGAACCAGAGTTTTTGTTCATAAAAAGTTTTGCGTTTCCATTTAGATGATGCTGATAGAGGGGTTGAAGTAAAAGCTGATATTTTTTGTATAGTTATTATTGTTGGTGTTTAGTGTGTATTAGTAAGTCTTTAATAGATTTTAAGTTTGTATGTACTGATAGTGGTTTGTGTGGAAATATGTCCTGTAGTTGTAGGTCTGGGTCAATCATGTTTCAGTTATTAAGAATAATGCTGTTGATTTGTTGTCCTATGGGAGTATATGGTGTAATTATCGTTAGTCGTTCTGTATTTTCCTGCGCTCGCCTGTTGTTGATGAGTTCATGTTGCGTTTTATAAAGCGGTTTTTTAATGTTATTGTTGATGATGTGCAGAGGTTAGTCCCTAAGTTATGTTATGCGGTTTTTTAATGTTATTGTTGATGATGTGCAGAGGTTAGTCCCTAAGTACTAGTGTCATAGTTAGGTAATTAAGTTATTTTTTTAGGTTGTTAAGTTCTGTAATGATAGTGCAGTATCTGAGAGCTTGGCTGTATATGGTGCCCGGTATGGTGTGTGTAGGATGATGTGAGTCATAATGAAGTAGTCCTATTGTGTCAGTTGGTTTTCGGTAGATGGTCGTGTGAATGTTCCCTTGATCATTTTTGTACAGTAGTATGTCTAAAAAGTTTATTGATGTTGCTGAGTGATTAAAAGTGAATTTGATAGTTGGATGAATGGTCTTCATGTAGTTACAGATCTGATCTAACACTTCTATGGGTCCTTGAAAAATGAAGAATATGTCGTCAATGAATCTTCTGTAGAAAGTAATGTGGTTCGGAAATTGGTTAGTGATTCGTTCGTCAAGCCTCCCCATGAAAAAATTCGCATAGCATGGCGCAACTCGTGTGCCCATTGATGTGCCTGTCAGTTGATGGTAGTGTTTGTCACTAAAGGAAAAAGTACTGTTTGATAGAATTTCTTCTATTAGGTCACCTATGATACCCGGGGATGGGCAGTCAGTTGGTCTATCTTGTATTGGTATGAGCCTCAAGTAGTGTAATGCTGCGTCTATGCCATCTCTATCTGGGATGTTGGTGTAGAGTGATGTCACGTCAGCCGTCACAAAGATGAATTCCGAAGATTGAAGTCGTATATTTTGTAACATGTTGAGAAAGTGTATACTGTCTTTAATGTAGGCTGGTAGTGATTCGACTAGTGGTTGTATGAATTTTGTCAGGTATTCTGATAGATTGTCCGTTGGTCCGCTGCATGCGCTGACTATTGGTCGTAGCGGAATGTTAGGTTTATGAATTTTTGGAAGTCCGTAAAATAGTGGTGGTCTACATGGTTAGTGGGGAAGTGTTGAATTAAAAAAATTAAAATTTTTACAGTGGCCTAAAGTTGGAATATTTTTTTCAATAACCTGTTTTAAGCAATTGATTTTTTGAGATACCAATGCAACTACGCGCAATTTTAATCTTTTAAATGAAAATTAGACCCACAGCTATGTTCTGATGTAAAAAAATTCAAGTTGCTATGTTGGCTTCATTCGTTACGGCTTTTCGTATTTTTTGCAATTTCTGTACTTTTAGACTATAATTTCTAGAAAACAAAGTACATTTTTTTTTTCTTTTTTAAGGAAAATTTGGGACTGGCTGTATTTCAACAAGTTGTCAAAACTTATTAAGATAAAATAATTTTCCAATTATAGCTTCAAAAAGTTTGACCTAATGCAAAATAAGCATTTTGATTAAAATTCGTCCAAATTTTAAAGTACCACCATGGCCAAACGCTAAATATTTAGACCAAAAAACTTTGGATTTGTCATTGCATTTATTATAAAACTTCTTTACTGTTGTAAATTTGTTTTTATTATTCTGCACGCAACGAAAAGGCAAATTTTTTTTTTTTTTAAATATCAGAAACTTTAATATTATTTTTGTTGTTGAAAAAAACAACTTTATATAAAGATAATATGGAGTTTAACTTTTTTTTTGTTCATTACAGCTAAAAATATAAAATAAAAGTCTTGCTTATTTATTTAAAATCGTGCTAAGCTACTCATCCAAATATTAAGTTTTAAAAAATATCTACTTTGAATAACTATGATGAGAGAACATCTACTTTGAATAATTATGATGAGAGAACATCTACTTTAAAACATCTACTTTATGAGAAAATGTCTACTTTAAAATACTATCCTTTAGAGTTCTTTTACAAGTAAGGGGTTTTCTACAAATTACGTGACGGAATTTTTAACACTTTCAGATCCCTTCTTCCCCCCAACTTTCTTACGACATTGTAACTTTTTAATAACAAGTTCCGTATGAGTTGTCACAAAACCACTAACTCCTCGTCTCCCTTCCCCCATAGAGCATGACGTAATTTATGGACAACCCCTAACTTACACTGAACAAACACTTCATTACGCTTGATGAATACATTGTTAATATTAACACCCATTCACAAAGTATTATTATTCTTATTTAATACTCAATCACAATTTTGATCCGCGCTTTATTCATGTAAAATAAACCTTTTGATTTTAGCGAATAAATTAACATTTTATTGATTTGAAATTTACCATTTTATTAATATGAAATTTACCATTTTAATCGATTTGAATTTTATTGACTTGAAAGCTGGTTTAAAAATTTCACGCCTTCCTTACATCGACAAAAAGCAGTTCTACAAATTGGCGATGACAGAACAGAAAAGTATGATAAAAAAAATAGGTAGTTTTTTTTTATTAATATTTATAATAATAACAGTTGTTTTTGTATTATATATATGTATAATTTTTTTTTAACACAACATTATTTTTAACAAAACATTCTTAAATAATAAATTTTTAAAATTTATTTAAAAATTAGTTATAAAATATATACAATTTCAGCCATTAAGATATATATATATATATATATATACATATATATATATATATATATATATATATATATATATATATATATATATATATATATATATATATATATATATATATATATATATATATATATATATATATATATATATATATATATATATATATACATTAGCGGCATAAAGTCTTTCCCACACTCAGGAAAAACAAAATAAAAGTCATTTATTTTTATTATGCAAAAGTTAAAGCACCACCAAACAGCACCAAACATGACTCAAATGATATAAATGCATAGCACTTGTAAAAATACAACACAAATATAAAAAAATGTTAATACTTTGTGTGTCCACTACGCGCGTCAATGACTGCCTGTATGCGCCTAGGCATTGGCTGTACCAGCTTTTGGACTGTGGAAATTGGGATTGCATGCCAAACAGACTACAACTGTTGCCACAATTCATCCAAATTGCTTTTTGCTTGCTTTTCTGCACCATTCTGAACTGTTCCTCCCACAAATTTTCAATGGGCTTCAAGTCGGGACTTTGTGGTGGCCATTCAATCACATTGATGCGTGCGGTTCGAAAGTATTCAGTAACTTTTTGGGCTTTGTGGCAGGGAGCATTGTCTTGTTGGAAAACAAACGTCTTATTCCTACCAAAAAGCTTGGTGGCAGATGTTTTAACTTGTGTTTTGAGTATTTCTATGTACTTGTCTTGGTTAACAGTGTCTGTATAACGATACAGCCGGCCAACACCAAATCCCGACATGCAACCCCAAATCATAAGAGAACCTACACCATGTTTCACTGCTGGTGCAACACATTGAGAACTAAATCTCTCACCAACTTTCCTTCTAACATACACTCATTTTGCTGCACAGAATACAGTAAAACAACTCTCATTACTCCACAACACTTTATTCCACTGTTCAACAGTCCAGTTCTTGTGTTGTCTTGCAAATGCTCGTCGCTTCGCAATATTGTCTGGGTGCAATAATGGCTTTTTGAAAGCAATTCTGCCATTCAACCCAGCTTGCTGAAGGCGTTTCCTTACGGTTCTTGCTGCCAGATTGATGCTGTGCGTTTTCCCCTTGTAACTGGCTAGATCAGATGCCGTGTCGATGCGATTAGCCAGACTTACCCGAACCAAAAGCCGATCTTCCCGAATGGGGGTATTGCGTGGTCTGCCAGAACGCATTTTGTCTTTTACTGTCCCAGTCTCTCTCTCTCTTTTGATGGTGTAGGCAACAGTCATCAAGCTACACTCTAAGAAAAAATCCGTTATATACAACGAACTGCATCTGTCGCTATTGCACCAACGGGTTTTCCGTTATGTTAACGGATTAAAATTTTAACGGATTGAAGTTCGTCGATATAAATCCGTTGAAATTACGGATTTATTCCGTTCGTGCAACAAACAATTCGTTAAAATAAAGGAATTATTACGCTGGGCGGCTTTTGCTGTTTTGGTAAAATAAAGAATTTACTACGTCATTGAATTGAATAGTTTATTATTCCCTTCATTAGAATTAGAAAGGAATTAAGCCAGATAAAAATGAGAATTCATTACAAAATAGTCCTTATTTTTAGTATATAGATTATTTTATTATGATATTCAACATCTGATACAAGCAGTACTACTTATACTAACTAACTTGATCGGGAGAGATGTTTTAGCAAGCTTTAAAAACGTTTTAACTTTTTAATTGAAAACTAATTAAATATTTATAATAATATAATTCAATATAGAAACTTTCTATTACAACAAAAATTAAAAAATTTAAAATTATAAAAAGTTTCTTAATATATATTTTAATAATACAGTTATTATTTTCAAGGTCAAAAAACATTTATATAAAAAACACAGACATGTATACAATTGTTACTATTCTAGATTTCAATTTTTAATACTGTTGTGTGCACATGTGTGTGCACATTTCAATTCCAGCAACCAGTTGTCGGTTATTTAAAGATAAACAAACCTTAAAATACAATAAAGAAAATATTGAATATAAATGATATACCATAACACAAATTGGTAAATTTTTACTAATAACCCTGAAAGAAACATTTGTTGCTAACTTTTTATTTCTAAATTGCAAATAAAAATTATGTAATTTTATTAGTTCTACATTTCAATGTATTAAACTAAATTTTATTTAATAATAATAAACACGTTAAAAGTATTAATATTAGAATTTAAACTTGATACCTCATGCCTGAATACCACATGTCTAGTAGTAAGTAGCAAGTTCTATACAAATATAAACAAGCAATATATAAACTTATTTGTAACTAACATAAAAAAATTGCAATAAAAAAAAAAAGTTTTTCAACTAATTTAAACTTACTGTGTGATAGAGCATGACACGTATCTAAAATAGCAAATTATAAAAGCATATACAAACTTAAATATACAAATTATAACAATCCATATATAATCTTTGCTGTAACTAGCCTAAATAAACACCCATAGAAAAAAATGCAAGTAAACATTTTACAACTGATCAAACTTACAGTGTGATATTGCATGTCACGTGCCTAAAATTATAAAAGCATATAAACAAATTATATCTAAACTTAGCTGCAACTAGTTTAAACAAATATACCCATTAAAATAAATGCAAGTAAATATTTAAATTTGATACCTTGTGCCTGAATGAACCATGTCTAAAGTAGCAAGTTTAATACAAATATAAACAAGCAATATATAAACTTAGTTGCAACTGACATAAAAAAATTGCAAGTAAAAAAAAATAAAAATAGATTTACAACTAATTTAAACTTACCGTGTGATACAGCATGACCTGTGACTAAAATAGCAAATTATAAAAGCATATACAAACTTAAATATATAAATTATAACAACCCATATATGAGCCCATAAGATGCATGGTGGTATAAGTCACTTTTTTCAATATTTTGAGTTATTTCCATTAATTGCTAGCATTTTGTTTATTCTATTACATGGCAAAGTAGTATATCTCTAATGATATTGATAATGATGCTGGAACTGTTTTTTGTTATGCTCCTCACTAAACAGTTGTTTTTGTTCACAGCCATAGTGATATTAGTCAGACTTTTCAAAACTAGATATGAGTGACTTATACCACTATGCATCTCAGGGGCTCATATAAACTTTGCTGTAACTAGCCTAAATAAATACTCATAAAAAAAATGCAAGTAAACATTTTACAACTGATGAAACTTACAGTGTGATATTGCATGTCGCATGCTTAAAATAGTCAATCATAAAAGCATATAAACAAATTATATGTAAACTTAGCTGCAACTAGTTTAAATAATTATACCTCATGCCTGAATGAACCATGTATAAAGTAGCAAGTTCTATACAAAAATAAACAAACAATATATGAACTTAGTTGCAACTAATATAAAAAAATTGCAAGTAAAAAAAAAATAATAGTTTTACAACTAATTTAAACTTACAGTGTGATATAGCATAACACATGTCTAAAATAGCAAATCATAAAAGCATATACAAACTTAAATATAAAAATTAAAACAATCCCTTTATAAACTTTGCTATAACTAGCCTAAATAAACACCCATAAAAAAAATGCAAGTAAACATTTTACAACTGATGAAACTTACAGTGTAATTTTGCATACCACATGTCTAAAATTGCAAATTATAAAATCATATAAACTAGCTCTATGTAAACATAGCTGCAACTAACCTAAATAATGATACCCATCATTGATGGGTCTTTTGATGACATCAAAAGAAATGTTAACATTTTTAATTTTATAACTGATTTAAATTTATACCGTAAATTACTACATGTCACGTTTAAAATAGAGAATTACACAAGGATATATACAAGTCATATAGTCTTAATTATAGAAATAATTGTTCAACTAACCCTTTAGTTTATCATATTAAAAAATTAAAAATATATTCAATGCTTAATATAGAAAATTTAAAATAAGTTTAACAACCTTCGAAATTACAAATAACAGAGTATAATTTAAACTGCGTTTATCCATTTGCTTTCTCTACTAAAATTTAGTAAAAAAAGATAATGGATAAACACAATTAAAATTGTGCTTTTTTAAAATAGCTTCACATTTAGTCGAAATGTGAAGCTATTTAAAAAATGGCAAATTAAACTTACTGCAACAAACCTTTATCTACAATTTAAATATGGTTTAAGAAGATCGCCCTTTAAAAATTTATCATTTATAAATAAAGAACTTGACAAATATAAATCAAACAAACAAGACTTAAAAAAATAATCTACAGAGAATGCACTTCATAATTTCTTATAGAAACCCTTTTTAACAAAAACTTCAGTTGTTTTTCAACGGATTTGAATATTTAATCCGTTGAATTAACGAAATTTCGAAGAATCCGTTAATAGTTTATTTTACTCCGTTAATTTTGTGATTTTTGGTTACGAATTACTTCGTTAATTTATCGGAAAAAAGAAATCCGTTGCTTTTTCTAACGGATTGTTTTTAGAGTGTAACCTTTAATGATTTAGCAATGTCCCTGTAGGAAGTTCCTTGTTTTGCCATTACCACTATTTGCAGGCGTCGTTCAAGAGATAATGGGATGGCCATATCGATAACAATCCTATACAAAAAAGCACTTTTTTTTTTAATAACTCATAAAGTTATGTAGAAAATCATTGTTCACGTTAAGTTTAGTTGACAAGAATAAGAAATAAATTAGAGATTTGGTGTGAAATAATGATATATGTGTTATTGCAGTTAATTAGACTAATTATAACTACTAATTATAATTAGTAATCAATTGATAATTATTATGGTTTTAAACCAATCAAAATTGTAGTAAAAGTTATAGAGTGATAATATGTGGTATACAGCAGCCACAAATTTCAACAAATATGCGCAAAAACATCCGAAAACTATATTTTACTTACCAGTATAATACAGATTGTATTGAAGATAGTGGCAGGTGTCTCAATCAACCAACAATAGCAACTAAATTAACAAGTTAAACTATATGAAAACCGTTGCTAATAACGCGGGAGATGTCCAATTAGAGATTTAGATCAATTCCCGAAGGAAAAGCTTTAAAAAGTAATATACCAAGGCAACCTAAGTACAAGTTGTGTAAAATCCAACAGTGTGGCAAAGGCTTTATACCACCACTGTATATATATATATATATATATATATATATATATATATATATATATATATATATATATATATATATATATATATATATATATATATATATATATATATATATATCTTTAAAAGTCATATCTTGTTATACGATATGTATATAAATAAATTGATTTTAATGAAAAAGGCATCGTATAACTATTTTTTTAAATATATTTTAGATATAATAATATATTTACAATATTTTGTTGACCTATTGTGGTCAGCGTCATCAGGTAATGAAAAAAACGCTATAAAACAACATAAAACCAACCTTTTAAAAAAGAAGACATTAAAAAGCATAAAATATAAAAACCAATCAAATAATATAATAGTGACGTCAGTTGAACTTTTGTCAAAATTGGTCCCCAAGTTTTTGTTTTCACACTATCACCGTCATCTCTATTTAGAGCAGTTTGCCCAATACCTATCTCGTGTCGAATTTTTGCTTTATTTATCTCCAGGGATTCTCTAAAAAACAAAACATCAGAGTTATATTTACTTCACCTCCCAATTTAAATAACATACTATGCAACAACAAAACAAAACTACCACCGAACTTGAATCCGGGTGTTTACGAGCTTAAATGCTCATGCGGAAGTATATATATTGGTGACACCAAAAATAAAATCATTTCAAGAAGTGCGGAACACCAAAGAGCCTGTAAAAATCAAAAATGGTCGAGTTCAGGAGCCACGGAACATTCTAGAACATACCGTGGTACTTTTGATTGGCTGAGTCCTAAAACCTTGGTAGTCATTCCAGAATACAGGATAAGAAAAGTTAGAGAATCCCTGGAGATAAATAAAGCAAAAATTCGACACGAGATAGGTACTGGGCAAACTGTTCTAAATAGAGATGACGGGGATAGTGTGAAAACAAAAACTTGGGGACCAATTTTGACAAAAAATTAACTGACGTCACAATTATATTATTTTATTGGTTTTTATACTTTATGCTTTTTAATGTCTTCTTTTTTAAACGGTTGGTTTTATGTTGTTTTATAACGCTTTTTTCATTACCTGATGACGCTGACCACAATAGGTCAACGAAATATTGTAAATATATTATTATATCTAAAATATATTTTAAAAAATAGTTACATGCTGCCTTTTTTATTAAAATCAATTTATTTATATATATATATATATATATATATATATATATATATATATATATATATATATATATATATATATATATATATATATATATATATATATATATATATATATATATATATATATATTAGGATGGTTCAAAAAACAATTTTTTTTTAAATAATCTGTTCCACTTAACTGAATGTCTTTTTTATAATACAAAAACACTAGGTATAAAATTTTTTTTAATAAAAAACATTTTAAGGGGTGCCTAAAGACCCTTGAAAATTTGACAGGTCCCTAATATTTTGAAAAAAAAAGTTTTTTCTAAAGTATGTCAACCTGGTACTCATAAGAAGCAAAACTATATAAAAACTTCAAAAATGATAATCAATTTACATTAAAAAAATTCTTAAAAAAATTATTTTAAGAAAACTTAAAAATATTGATGTTTTTATTTTCATCTTAAAAGCAATAGTTTTTAGGCTATTATATCTGAAAAAAATATTTTTTATGTAAACTGATTATTATTTTTAAAGTTTTTATAATTTCGCTTCTTTTGAGTACCATGTTGACATACTTTAGAAAAAACTTTTTTTTCAAAATATTAGGGACCTGTCAAATTTTTAAGGGTCTTTAGGCATCCCTAAAAATATTTTTTATTCAAAAAAATTTTAAACCTAGTGTTTTTGTATTATATTATATTAGCGGAATCATAAAAAGCGATATAAGCGACCACTTTCCAATCTTTTTCATTTCGCGCTTTTTTAAAAAAGGAAAAAAAAAGCAACGTACAAAGGGAAGTAAAAAGGCAGATTAATGATATTAATATTGAGGCGTTTAGAAATTATTTACTCAAAGTAAACTGGAAACAACTCAATAATTGCAAAGATGCTAATATAGCTTGTGATTTTTTTTACAATGAGTTCATTAATGCTTACAATAAAGCGTTTCCGATGAAGGAAATAAAAATTAAGCTTAAAAGCCTGCAAAGTCCCTGAATTACAAAAGGGCTTATTAAATCTTCAAAGAAAAAACAAAGACTTTATGAAAAATTCTTAAAAAATAAAACTTATCAAAACGAAAAAAAGATATAAAATTTACAAAAACCTGTTTAAAAACCTGAAAAGAAAAGCTAAAAAAAATTATTTCTCAAAATCACTACAAAATAATATTGGTAATAACAAAAAAACTTGGAATATAATAAAGGCAGTGATAGGACAAAATAAACAAGATCATGGTAATACTTTACCAAAATAAGTATACACTGAAGATGAAAAAACAGTAATTAATGAGCGAAAAGTTATTGCAGAGAGTTTTAATAATTTATTTATAAACGTCGGTCAAAACCTAGTAAATAAAATAACTCCCGGAAATAAAAATTTTAAATCGTATATTAAACAAGAGGAGTGTGTGATGGATGAGCTTGAAGTATTTCCTGATGAACTTCGTTTTGCTTTTAATATGTTAAAATTAAACAAAATCTCAGGTCTTGATGACATAAGCCCAAGGGTTATTAAAGATGTTTTTGTTATTATTGAAAACCCCTTGCTAATTATTTTTAATCTTTCATTAAAAATGGAATTTTTCCTGACCTTTTAAAACTAGCAAGAGTAGGACCAATTTTTAAAGACGGTGATATTTCTAAATTATCTAATTATAGATCTCAATACTTCAATGTTTTTCTAAAACGTTTTCTAGTTTAGTACAAAACCTGTACTAAACTAGAAAACATTTATTGCAGAGTTCCACAGGGATCTATTCTAGGCCCTTTATTATTTATTATCTATATAAACGATATTTACTTATCTTCTAGTGTATTAAATTTCAATCTTTTTGTTGACGACACTCAGGTTTTTTATACCCACTCAAACATAGAGTCAATCTTTATCACTATGAATCGTGAGCTTGACAATCTCAATGAATGATTGAAAGCCAACAAACTATCTCTACATATAACTAAAAGTAAATATCTTCTTTTTTCTAAATCCTCCAAATCTAAAACTTTGCCCCTAAAACTCCCAAATAATTCAATAGAAAAAACTAAATTACAACTGACAAACTGCATTAAATTTTTACGCGTTTTACTTGACGAACAAATAGGTTGGAAAGACCACATTAATTTAATAGAAAATAAAATTTCAAAGAGTATTGAAATTATGTACAAGACAAGACATATGTTGGATAAAAACTGATTAAAACATTTACTTTTCATTTATTCATAGTTATATTAGTTATTGCAATATTGCGTGGTCAGTACTTATCCAACAAAATTAAAGCGTATCTTAAATAAAAAACATGCAAGCCGCCTTATATTAAATGCTAATAAATACACCAGTGCCAATCAACTGCTTAGAAAGCTTGCAGTGCTTATCAGTTAAATATTTACATTATTCTTTTATTCATGTTTAGATTTAAGTATCGTATGCTGCCAAATATTTTTAACGACCTTTTTGTTATTATAAATCATAAATATCAAACAAAACATTCATTGCATAACTATCAGGTACCAAAAACCTTATTAAAGCAGTTTAGTTTCTCAAAAACATGCCGAGGGCCACATTAATGGAACTAAATCCTTCCAATTGAAAGTAAAACTATAATTTCACTTCAAACTTTTAAAGTTATTTTAAAAAAACAGTTACTTGATTATGACATATCTCAAATTCTATTTTATTTTTATTATCTACTTTTTTAATTCTTAACTTTTCTTTCGTTTGCTTAAAAGCAAAACATTTTTTTTTTTGCTTATTTATCTAAAATTGTATTTATTTCTTTTTTTTTATACATGTATATTTTTATGTATGTAAAAATATTTTTTTTTTTATGTATAAAAAAATGTAAAATGTTTATTTAAAAGTATTTATACTATTTTGTTGATATTGTAAAATTTAATGACAGATTTATGATAGTGTAAACGATACAACGGGGCTAGATGATACGACTTTTGTCTTCTGCCTGCTCCGGTCATGTCTTAACTCAAAATATTTTGTAAATAACTTATAATAAAAATGACAAAACAAATTTAAACAAATATATATAGAACACATTTAGTTAAGTGGAGCAGACTATTTTAAAAAAAGGTGTTTTTTGAACCACCCTAATATATATACAAATATATATATATATATATATATATATATATATATATATATATATATATATTTGTATATATATATATATATATATATATTTTGAAATTATAGATAAATAGGCTTTTTCAATAACGTTATTGCAATTTTTGCCCCTTTAATTTTTTTTTCTCAGTGTTTTAAAAGTGTCTGTCAGAATAGAACTTAACGTTCCGTTTAAAGACTATGCAATATTTCTTTCATCCATTTTTAATTCATTATTGTTATTGTACATTTTAATTCATCAATAAATAAATCTTCGTGTGTCATAAAAGTTCTTTTTGTCCGCCCTACGGCTTTCGACTTTGTAAAATGTACAAACAGGTAAATTTTTGTATATTTTTATTTTAGTTTTTTTATTTCTTATATTTTTATATATTTTTGTATATTTTTATATATTTTTATATATTTTTACTATTTTATTGTTATTTATTAATTTTTTCTTTTCTTACTTTTTTTTTTTCAACAACTTTAAATTCATAAAAAATCGTAATAAAGTAACAGTAATTGTTTAGCATGATATACGTTTTAAAAATAATGCATACATAATGTGCAATGAAAAAATATAGAACAAATATCAAAGAAAAATATCAAGAAATAACAAAATATCTAGAAAAACATAATACCAGGAAAATATCAAGAATAAATCTCGTCAGTATATATAAAAAAAATTTGTTTACCTTAAAATACTTTCTAAAATACTATTTTTATAAAAACTTAAGATTAGAATCCAACATACACATGTTATAAAATGTATGTATTAAGAAATCATTAGACAAAAAAGTGTTAAAAATAAAAAAAATGTGTCTTCGATAATAAAATGATTTCTTTATTTCTTTATTTTTTGAATAAAGGGTAACTTAATTCGAAGAAAAGATCAAAGTTTTTTAAAACTATTCTGTTTCAAAGAAAAGCTCTTCGAAATCAAATACTTGAATTTCCAAAAAAAGAAAAAGGTTGCTGAATTAAATTATCATCTTTAAAGTTGTATTTACTTTTTTTTTTTTAGGATATATAGATTATGAAAAGAAATAGGAGATGCGTTAGTTTTACATTTGTACATAAAACAAAGTGTGTTAAAAAATTTCAGCTGATAAATATTGAGAATGTTCATTTCAAATAAGAGAGCCTTGGCATAAGCAAATCTATCTTTAAAATTGATTACCCGAGCAACATGCTTCTGCTGACGATAAAGTGGTAATAATTTAGACTTATTAATATTACCCCAGGAGATGTTTGGATAATTTGTATGGCAATAGATAAAGAGGAAATATAGTTGTAGTAAAGTTTGTTTTTTTAAAGTATTTATTGCTTTATACATTATTCCTATACGTTTAGCAACTTTGTTTCACAAAAATTCAATGCGATATTTCCAGCTAAAGTTTATTTGCATTTTGTCTGTAAAAAAAACGGCATTTCGTTAGGCAGTAATTTCTTTTTAGAAGTTGGATGCAAACGTGTCTATTTCATATCGTAAATATTAAGTGATAATTTATTAATTTTAAACCAGTCACTCATTTTTGTCAACTCAATGTTCATATTTTGAAACAATTTTGTTATGCGTTTATGAGATAAAAAGAGATTATTATCGTCAGAAAACATGATAGTCATCAAATTAGTGGCTTAAGGGAGATCATTATTGTAAATAAGAAAGAGAAGGGGTCCTAATATAGAACCCTGAGGGACTCCACAAGTTAAATTTAATAAATCGGAAGAAGCAATTAAATTAATATCAAAGAACTGTTTATAATGGTTAAAAACTTTTAAGTAGCATTAAAACGTTTCCTTTGATTCCATAGTACTCTATTTTTTTAAATAGATTTTTGTGATCAATTTATTCAAAGGCTTTCGATAAGTCAAATAAAACTCCTTACAAAAATTGAGATTTCTTAAAAATTTCGTCAATACTGCGGGTAATTTGGAATATCGTTACTAATACGTCAAAACGTTATCGATTACTGTGATATAACGACACTATTTTGAAAATAATGGTTACCTGAGTGTTTTACTATGTGATATCAATAGTTTTTGCTATATATTTGTTTTATTACTACAAGTAACATTTCTATTTTATTGACTAAAATAGTAGTTAGTTATTTAAAGCGTCGTTTAACTTGGGTTATGCATTTTGTGAAAATATCATCATTTAAGATATAAACTACTGCCAAAATGCTTAAAAACATCAAAAATGTTGAAATAAAGATACCTTCATGAAAAAAATTTTAGATAAGATAACAAAAAAATTGAAAGAAATAAAAAGGTTAAAGAGCCAGTCAGAGAAAAATCATATAAATGAGAATATAGTTCTTTGAGGAGCAGTAAAAATTTTTTGTAAGATTGTATCATCTAATAAAATCTCATCTATTTAGATAAGATTTTATTTGTCAAAAAGTATGACAAATCATTTATTTTAATAACTATTTATTTTAATGGAATGAATTATGTAAGAAATATTTACTTGTAATTAAAGTAATTTTTTCCTTGATTTTAATTGCGTATAATTAATAATATTTGTACGTTTTTATCCATTATAAATTCAAATAAATTTTGTAAATTTAGTAAAAGGATAAGTTGATTTAGTATAGTAGGATTTAGTGAAATCCAACAATGCCAAATAAAGCAAAGATAGATGATAATAATCTATAACTTATGTGCTTCCTTTGACTGAAAACTTGTTTAAGACAAATTACTGTTTTCCAAATGCACGTTGCAGCACCAGGCTCTGCAATTACGGAAAAGGTTTGCCCCACCAATTCAATTTTTAGCAGCAAAAGACGCCGACGCAGCTAAATAAACTGCATCTCGACCGTTTGTTCAATAAAGAAATATCTCCTGAAAGAACTATTCAACTAAAGTATCTGGCGGGCCTCCAATTACAAATGCCTCAGGTAAATAATTATACTTAAATAATGTTTACATATATTTTCAATCAAAACCTTTAAAAAAGAGAAAAATTGGGTTTCGAAAGAATATGTTTTACAAGTTTCAAATCACTTGAAAAAAAAAAAAAAATTTAAAAGCCTTACGCAAATTGCTGAACAAATCTAAAAATTAAGATAAAGTATGTTTGCTTTGGTTTCAGGTCGAAGTAGTGCCAAGCCACTATAAAGTGCGCCAAAATTGACCTCTCTAGCTCTTGTCAGCGTACAGTTAAATAGAGGACTATCAAACAATTGATTAAAGAAACTGATCAGAACTGTAAATCAAACATCAAGCAGCAAGATGGTAGAGCCAAGTTTTGTAAGAAACTCTCAATTAATTGAATGATTTTTTATCCTGCAGTGTCTTAAAAAATACCGACGGAAAAGGAGTATCTGGCACAGATCTAGTTGTTGCTCACTGCAATGAATTACTAAGTTTTGTGAATCATGTTAATCAATCTAGCAAAATTAATGTTAGATTTTTTAGTAAACACTGAATTGATGGTGGTGAAGGTTTTCTCAAGTTTTGTACTAGTGTTGTTAATATTGAGTTAAGGATTGATTTCAGCTTACCGCCTCAAAAACAACCTCTCACTCAAAGGACTATATAAGAGACTGGTGTTAAAAGACAAATTTTTGTTGCGGCATCAGATAATTTGCCAGAAACTTACTCCAACAATGAAAAAATCTGGTCACTGGTTGGCACAAAGGGAGGTAAACTAATTGTGGCTTCCGATATAAAAGTTGAAAATATACTTTGTGGTCTTCAAACCCATTTAAGTATTCACCCTTGTACATGGTGTGACGTCAAATCCAAGTGTCTTGCCAAATTTTGAAGCTTGCAAACACTGGGCTCACTCAAATCTAGCCTCGAGTCTTTTTAGCAATTTGGCAGGATTCTTGCTTGTGCTAAGTAATTTTAAAAATAATCCCAACAATGGAACTCCATCTCCTTACACAAGTTGTCAATCATCATTTCAAAATACTTAAAAGTGCTTGGATAGAAGTTTTCAAATAGCCAGCTACCCTTCACAAAGGATCTTCCCCAGGGTTTCTTTAGTAAAAAAACTTTACTTTGAAACTTGTGATCGAATATCACAGTAATAGGTAGCGTTTTGAGGTCTAGCTAAAATCTAACAAAATATAAACTCATACTGCCATAAATTGTCAACCAGTAAACTAATCCAACTTAAATTTTATCCAGAGTTTGGTGTGGCCATATGCTATTATCACTGCATATAATCGGCGTTTTTAGGTCAGCTAGGTTGGCATTATCCGTGCTACTAACCGTGCTTGATCACTCCAACTCAAATACTCTGTTTGAAACTATGAAGTCTAAAATTTTCATCTTGAGATGTTTTCCTGATATTAAATCACAAAAAATGTTGTACTTAATCCTCGACTGCAGTTATCTTCCATGCAGTAATATTGTATCAGTATTTAATACGGTATTTTTTCATCTTTAATATTAGCTGTAATATTGAATGGCAAATTCATTTAAAACGATGTTTTGAAAAAAAAAATTTATTGAACAGGGCCGAAGACACGGATTCGTTATAAAAGTCTTTCATATTTAGAATTTTTAAAAAACAAATATAACAAATAAAATAAGGTCTTTCAGAGAAAAAACCGGGTTTCCCTCCTTCTTCCTCGGTATCGTCGGCTGTGTTAAATACATTTTATTGAGGTGTATTAAGTAATCTCATTTATTTGATGTAACCAATGCGATGTTTCCCTTTAATAAGTTCATCCGGGAAAACTCTTAATAACTTTGTAACGCAGTTAAAAAATTATTTTTCTTTAATCTCTATTTAAGTTTACTCTTTTAATCTCAATTCGTTCAATAAAGGTTGCAGGCATATTTATGGGTATATAACGCTTTTTTCAGGTGAATAAAAGTAGCATAGTTTTGTTTTATTAGTTTTTATAGTTAACTGATTACATTTGAACCAGGTAGAAATGTTTTAAAGCTCGTCATTCTTTGTAGAAAAAATTTTAAAATTCTTTATTAGAAAAAAATAAGTTTGCGTTGTCCGCAAACATAATACTAAGTAGATTTGAGGCTTTATTCAAGTCATTAACGTAAATCAAGAAAGTTTTTTTGCGGATTTGATCTAAAGTTTATAAATTTTCAAACTTTTTTTTATCTATTTATTTTACTATAAAACATGAAAATTTACAAGAATGAACTATGAGCTTATATAATTAAAGTAAGATCTTAATTAAATGTTTACAATCCAGTCAATGCAGTGACACTTAAAAAAAAAAGTGTTCAATAAAACATACAAAGAATTAAAATATAAATTAAAAAAATTATAATAATAATAAAAAAGATGAGCAAAGAAAACTAAAATAAAAACATTAAAGAGCAAATTAAAATAAAATAATTCACTAATAAATAATGATAGTATTATTAATTATATATTAATAACCATAATAAAAAAAAAAAGTAAGAGCATTAATAGGGTACCCCCTCTGATTTGAAATCTTAGTATTTTTTCAAAAAATGATTATTGGTAACATGCTTATAGTAAATTTAAAATAATGCATAAGTTTTGTTTTGAAAATTCATACTGTTGCCACGGTAACCCCTAAAAAACCATAAAATAACCAAAAAGAGACTTCATGTTGGCCAAAAACAAAGAAATAGGCACATTTCTAGCAATCAAGATTGAACCATAATGTTGCCATAAGGCAGGGCTATGATATGAGTGGAACTGATTTCTCATAACTTTTTGTTAACAATACAGCAGGACAACCAAAGTTCAAAGTCAAATTTTTTATCTTTTTATTAAAAAAAAATTTCATTTATATAACTTAATTAAAGTCTATTCTATTCATACCATAGAGTGTAATATGGTAAACACTTCCTGAAAATTTCATAAAAAAATATCATGCGGTTCTCCAAATATATCAAATTACTATTCTGAGAAAAACTCGATTAAAGTAAAAATTTTAAATACAGAAAGATTTTATTCATAAAATAGGTTTAAAAAGTAAATCAAAACTTCAAAATCCACGAGGTACATATAAGTCACCATCTTTTTTAATTATTTTGTCATTTTTTTTAACTTTTTAGCACTTAATATTTGTCGCCTTGACTTTTTATCAGGGTTCATTCTAACTTCGACATTACTTATAATTTCATTATTTAATGCTTTGCATCCTGCAATCATATGAAAGCATTGTTTTACATCCAGTCGTATTAAAATATCTTTGGCTCCAATATTAAAGTAAGCTGCATTGCTATAAATATATATAAAGTAAGCTACATAGCATGGCTCCAATATTAAAGTAAGCTGCATAGCTTTTATATAAAGTAAGGGTCATATACATTAGCTTCTAATTGGGTAAGCGAGACAAATGTTCGTTTTGGTATACGGCCCCAAATCATTCTATTAAACGATTCATTAGCATTTTGTGTTTTACCATGCAAGAATTCTTGTAATTCACAGTCTTTACATTCTTGTAAGACACTTCTCTTTAAATATATATCTTATTTAATAATAACGCCCATTGGTAAACCTGGTCTTGTTTTGGTATACGGTCCTGGCTTATGTTGTTGTATTTTTTTTATCAGCATTATAATTGTACTAACCTTGGTATCTACGTATACTTAGAAACATGGAAAGTTCTCCATTGTGCATATGCAGTTACATTAGACTTTTGGAGGCCTTGACACCTAACACTTTGCCACAAACAGTAGAAAAGACTCCGTTTAGCGATTAATGTACTTGTTTGTACCATGTACCATCGCAAGGTACACAAATATCAGTCAATGGTATATATTTTTTGCAATTTATTTGCAGTATTTATCATAGTTTGTTCTGCTACAGTTTACTATTACTTTTAGTAATTTTTTAAAATTTTTTTGGGGATAGGTTTAGGTAAATTCATATTTGTACAAAACCTTTTTATGCCTGCATATCAATAAGTTAATAATCGCATGCAATAAATTATTTGCTTATTAATATCAAATACTTTTTTAATAGTAATCATTGATAGGGGTGCAAAATTGACAAAGATAGTTGCAATATTTTTTCAGAATTTAAGATATAACAAGATAAATCATGTTATTTCATATTTCTTCTGCCTAATGAGAGTTTGGGACTATCACATTCTGGATACAGAAAAGAACTCAAAACAGAAATTAAATCAGCAACATCAATAATACGATAGCTAGATATACTAGGTTTCAAAACAAATGCATCTTTTAAGTCTTCAATTTTACGGACAAACTTAAGTAAGTTTTTGATATTAGGCTTCAAAACACAAGTGTAGCATTCAAATTCATTGATGGCAACTCAATATTTACACTATCAGAAACACATATTAAAGTTTATTATGTTAACAGATTTTATTTAAACAATCAATATAAGCAGATAAACATTTCCCAAAAATCTTTTCTTTTTACATTGAGCTTGTGTACGTTACTTTACTCGACAATCTTTCGCATTTCCCATTTTAACTAATAAAAATAAGCAAGTAAAATAACACAATAACTAGCTCAAATTGTCCTACTTGATGTACCAACCTTGATAAAAGTTTTACAATTATTCATAAAGAAGTTGTTCAAGCTTACATAATTATAATAACACTTATTTGGGTTAAAGTAGGTGATATGTATCGTGTATATAGTTTTTCAAATGCGTTGCTATGACGTTTGCTTGGGATATTATTTCGAAGTAGTTCATTTAAATACACAATTTTAGATAGGTTAAAATGCTACTTTTAATACATTTTTTATGATCCTACATGGGTAAAAGTTGTTAAAAATAAGGATTTTTTGTTTTTTTTGAAAATTTTGAACTTTTAAGGGGGAATAGCACCTTAATAAAAAAAGTCATTATAATAGTATTTAATAACATCAATATTTAATATATCAAAAATAATAATAAAATAATAATTAAATTAAAATTGCATCAAATAAAAAAAAAAGTTGCAAAATTACAATTATAATACGATAACTTCAATAAAAATTTTAATAATTGATAAAAACAATAATAAAAATAGTTATAATATAAACAGTTATTATAAAAATACACATAGCAATTGCAAAAATAATTATAACAAATTTATTTTTAATTTTTTTTTTAAATATATATTATAATTGTCTTTGTTTTGCTTGTTTATACTTTATAAGGTTCTGATTACATAATCTTATGTCCTTCGTTTAAATCCATATATTTCATTGTTAACATACAATATACGCATGTATAAACATACTTTTTGTAAGTGTATTTATGCGTATATATATGTATATATATATATATATATATACATATATATATATATATATATATATATCTATATATATATATATATATATATATATATATATATATATATATATATATATATATATATATATATGTATATATATATATATATATATATATATATATATATATGTATATATATATATATATATATATATATATATATATATATATATATATATATATGTATATATATATATATATATATATATATATATATATATATATATATATATATATATATATATATATACATTTTACAAGGTTTTCTTCATAATGTATTTGGAGTATTGTTCTATTATATTAAAAAATGATAAGTGGGAGACGTACCAATAGCGATTTTCTTTCGAAGGTATAGGTTTTCGATACCATCTCGAAGTATACATAAATATTTTTGAACAAACATTTTTTGATACAATGTAGTGTTAGCAGTATTGGTTTCATAAAATATTCTGTCAGAGTTTCTGCCTGTGGTTTGAGATTGCATTTGTTGGGTTAAATAGGTTTCTATATGCAGGCACGAAAATAGGTTTATCCTAAAAAACGATATAAATAAGTGAGCTATAATAATGATTAAATATAAACCCCCCTCCCCTCCTCTAAAAACCTTTAAAAAATTAAAAGAAAAGCAGAAGTGATCAATTCTAAAGAATTTTTTTTATAGTAGTGTCAGCATATTCAAATCAAATTCAAATTAATACAAGAATGTCCGCCAAGGTTGAATATTTCTGTATTGATTTGAATTAAATAAACTTAGAACCACTCTCAACCAGGTTTCAAAGATCAAAGTCACGGAACTATACACCGATCCAAAATTTCTAGAATTATGTAACTACCTTGGAAATTTTTTTTACTTATTTAAATCTTCAAACAGTAGAAGAGAAAGGGTCAAAAATGGAAAAAGTAATCATCCACTGTAAAGACTTTAATGAATTGCTTGACTATGTTTTTTGGATAAAAAGATTTTTTCTGACCATATCATCAAACATGGAACAAATGGTGGTGCAGGAGTTTTGAAGATTTCTGAAATAAAGTTATAAGTTAAATGTGGTGAACACTTTTGGTTCTCTCAAAGCTTCTTTTTAAGCATTTGCTTCTGCTGGCAATGATGTAAAGAGTGCAAAAAAATTTGTAAACGTCATTCATGAACCCATTCTTAAATCAGATGACACTGCTTTGTTTTGGATTTGAAGAAAAAGCAGCATTTTACATTATCCCCCGTAATGATGCCTTACGAAAGTTCAATGGTGTTGTAAAGACATGCTTTGGGATCGTTTTGGAACATGATTTTGATTTAAAAAAATTTCTTTTCTAGCATTTTTTCTTGGCACTTTCTGCAGCAAGTATGACTCAATAAGTTCATGCTGTTTTTTTCATACCAAGGATTTCGTCATGAGAAAAAACACTTCATTAGGAATTAATAGTGAGCAAAAAACTGAAGCTTTGTATTACTAATTTCAGAATAACGTATAAACGTCTCATTTCACATCCAGAATATGAAATTCAACTTTTAAAAACAGTTGCTGATTTTACCAGCAATCATTTGTAAAACTGCCTTAAGACTTTGAAAACAGTCCCTCTTAAATAAAAAATCATATATTTAAATGTATTTTTTGTTCTAGACAGTGAATTAAAATATTATTTATTTGTAGAAACGCCAAACTTTTTACTGCTATTACCTTCTTTATAATATTAAATTAAGTGTAAATAAATTATTTGTTGAGTAAATTTTTTTGGATAAGATGTTTTTATATAAATGTTTACATTTTTATGATCCTGATGTCATAGGCTTTCAAACCCCATATCTCATTTCAAATCCCTTATGCTAATTTTCCAGGTCAGCTCGAAGATGTTATCTTGATTTTTTGATAGGAGTGGAACGTTTGCCATAACCATTAAAGTTACATTCATAACCATAGTAAACTGAAAATTATGTTTTTAACTTAAAATTTTTTTTACAGTTTTTAGAATTCATTTTAGGTTCGTAGAACAAACACTAATTAAAAATATTTTTTTTAGGCCGAAATTTGAACTCAAAAACTCAGTTTATTTGTATTTTTAATTGTATTCTCTGAGTAATATAATTACTTGATATTTTTCAAGTTGTAAAGTTCACAAAGTACATTGCATAAGGTGTTGTTTACGAAACCTTTTTAAAATGCATGTAATTGCTATAGTATAAAGTAAAACTTTATTCAAAAAATTTTTCAAAACTAGTATTATTTTATATATATAAAAACTTTTTTAAAATTCATAATTATGCGCATTTAAAAAAAAGAGAAAAGATTAGTAAGAAGTTTATACATTTTACATAATAAATGAGATTAAATTTATTTTAATTGAAATTATAACTTTTTATAATACATCTAACCGTAGGTCTATTTTTACCTATTCAATCTTTTTTAGAGAATTTATTTTCACGCAAGAAACTACTTTGTGAAATTCAAGATTATTTTTCACATAATGCAAACGAGTCAATTTTAGTATTATATGGAATGTCGGGTGTCGGAAAGACACATATCGCCAGAAAATATTGTGAAATATCGTATAACTTCTATAAAAACGTTGTTTGGATTGACGCAGCATATGCGATATTACAAACTTCAATGAGAAACCAATGTCAAATATTAGGTATCGAGGTTCATGATTCGAAAGGAGATTATTTGAATATAAAAGTGATTATTGAAAAAATTCACAACTATTATAAAAATGAAAAAACTTTGTATGTTTTTGACAATGTCGACGATGAAAGTGTTAAAAATTTATCAATGTACATTTCAAGAAAACCAAATTCATTCACGTTGATTACCTCCCAATGGAGAACGTGGTCAAATAATGTAAATAAAATGCTAGTTGATATTTTTTCTTCTGAAGAAGCATTAGCGTATGTAAAACATAATACTAGAGAAAACAGCGACGAGAACATAAGAAACTTAATTAAAGAACTTGGTTATCATCCGTTTGCAATTACTCAGGCACTAAAATATATAAATATACATAAAATTTCGATAGAAAAATACATAGATCGATATAGATCAACACCAGCAGAAATATTAGACAATAATAACTTTCCGACCGAAGAAGAATCGAAGTCTGCAATAAAAGCAATTAACTTAGTTTTAATAAAATTAAAGAAAAATAAACCTTTTCTATTAAAAATATTAAACTGTTTATCTCATTGCGACGGTCAAAACATCAGTAAACAGTTTATAACACAAATCTCAAATCAAATTGAAACAAACGATGAATCTTTAATAGATGAAGCTATTGGATTACTAATGAGTTATTCTTTACTAAACTGTTTTGATGATAAAATATACACAATGCACGAACTTACACAGTTAACATGTAAATGCTTTCAAAAGAGAAATTCAAGCACAAATACATATCTTGATTTAATCGAAAATTATTTTAACGTTGAATTGAAAGATGTAAAAGTTCACATAGATTACGGAAATGATTTTGTTTTTCATTTTATCTATATGTTTCGCACTAACGGATTAAGATTTTCGGAAACATTTCATCATATGACGACTTCTATTCAAAAATTATTATTATGTAAAGGTTTATTTGAAGAAGCAATTGAAATATTAAAAGCTGTTCAAAGTTTTAATACAGAAACTTATGGTGAAAATAATACAATCACGCTTGATACAAGACATAATATCGCAAGCTGTTTGCAAGATAAGGGAAAATATAACGAAGCTTTAGAAATTTATTATTCTGTTGATAAAAAAAAAACTGAAATTTTAGGTATCAACGATCCGTCTACAATGACAACAAAACATAATATCGCATTCTGTTTAAACAAAATGGGAAAATATAAGGAAGCTTTAGAAATTTATTATTCTGTTGATAAAATACAAACTGAAATTTTAGGTATCAACCATTTGTCTACAATGACAACAAAACATAATATCGCACTCTGTTTGAACAAAATGGGAAAATATAACGAAGCTTTAGAAATTTATAATTCTGTTGATAAAATACAAACTAAAATTTTAGGTATCAACCATCCGTCTACAATGACAACAAAACATAATATCGCACTCTGTTTGGACAATATGGGAAAATTTAACGAAGCTTTAGAAATTTATTATTCTGTTGATATAATAGAAACTGAAGTTTTAGGTATCAATCATCCATCTACAATGATAACAAAACATAATATCGCAAGCTGTTTAAATAAAATGGGAAAATATAACGAAGCGTTAGAAATTTTTAATTCTGTTAATAAAATACAAACTGAAATTTTAGGTATCAACCATCCGGATACAATGACAACAAAACATAATATCGCACTCTGTTTGGACAATATGGGGAAACGTAACGAAGCTTTAGATATTTATTATTCTGTTGATAAAATACAAACTAAAATTTTAGGTATCAACCATCCGTCCACAATGATAACAAAACATAATATCGCACTCTGTTTGAACATAATGGGAAAATATAAGGAAGCTTTAGAAATTTATTATTCTGTTGATAAAATACAAACTGAAATTTTAGGTATCAATCATCCGTCTACAATGACAACAAGACATAATATTGCACTCTGTTTGAACAAAATGGGAAAATATAACGAAGCTTTAGAAATTTATTATTCTGTTGATAAAATACAAACTGAAATTTTAGGTATCAACCATCCGTCTACAATGACAACAAAACATAATATTGCAAGCTGTTTGGACAATATGGGAAAATATAATAAAGCTTTAGAAATTTATTATTCTGTTGATAAAATACAAACTAAAGTTTTAGGCATCAACCATCCATCTACAATGATAACAAAACATAATATCGCAAGCTCTTTAAATAAAATGGGACAATATAACGAAGCTTTAGAAATTTATTATTCTATTGATAAAATACAAATTGAATTTTTAGGTATCAACCATCCGTCTACGCTGACAACAAAACATAATATTGCACTCTGTTTGAATAATATGGGAAAGTATAATGAAGCTTTAGAAATTTATTATTTTGTTGATAAAATAAAAACTGAAATTTTAGGTATCAACCATCCGTCTACAATGATAACAAAACATAATATCGCACTCTGTTTGGACAATATGGGAAAACATAACGAAGCCTTAGAAGTTTATTATTCTGTTGATAAAATAAAAACTGAAATTTTAGGTATCAACCATCCATCTACAATGACAACAAAACGTAATATCGCAATCTGTTTGAATAAATTAGAAAATTAGCAAACGAGTTATTTAATTATTTGATCATTATATTATTTTTAATATATATAAAGTTTATCTGTTGATAAAATATAGTAATAGTAATAGTAACATATTTAAATAAGTCCTCGTATATAAAATGACAAATAATTTAAAAACGAACAAACAAAACCAACAAATTATACAAAAATTTATGGTTTGTGAAATATAAACTTTAAGTAAAAAAAGCAATTGTTGTTTCATTGCAAGTAAGTTGATATCAAAAATGGGAAAAAGGGAAAAAAAATTGCTTTCATTTAATTAAAGTTTACATCTATGACATATAGTATCTAAAAAGCCAATATTTGTAGCTGCTAAAGTACGAATTAATTAATAAACGTGCAGCTCATCTTCAGTAAAAGATGTACTGTTTGCAGCTGAAGAAAAAAAATACTTGTCAATTCTATTCTTAAATAGGTTAACTGGCGGAAACATTTTGCATGCTGACGACAAGTTATTGTGACGAGCATTATTATATGTGAATTCCTGCATTAGGACGTTGGAAGATGATCTGCGAATTGGTGGATTATGCCAATTGATACTCTCAAAACCGTTTTCTAGCTTAAATTGTTGGATTAAGTCGCCTCGTCTCCTGCAAGTTTCCAAAGTAATAAAATTGAGCTAACAACACCTTTCAGCGTAAGGTAATCCTATTAAATCAATAGGTACTTCCGTGTATTTATGTATTTCCATCATTCATTACATATTCATGATTACAATTTCCATAACGAAGGTGCATAACTTTACATTTTGGAACATTTAACTCCATTAGCCATTCCTTTGACCAGTCTGTGACAATGTTTAAATCATTTTGGAGGATCAGGCGACCAGCATTAACTCAGGTCTTATTTCTTGTGACAGTTTAGTGTCGTCAGCATAGATTTTATGAACTGATTTTAACTTATCCGTTAAGTCGTTTATATAAATGATAAATAATGTTGGACCAAGTACAGACCCTTGAGGAACACTAATTATATTGCCTGAGTCTTCTTGATAATGCCGTCTCTCAAAAATAGGTAACTGACTACTTTTACTATCATCAACAAAAACTGATTTGAAGTGTTCGTTAAGTCTGTTTGCGATATGTATTCCCTCTATTAACGTTTCACCTTTTGCATCAGATATGGCACTAATAGGTACATGAACATTCTGTTGCGCCTTAGCATAGGCGTACACCCTTTTAGGATTACTTTTATCTGATGCTAGTTACGCTTCAAATACTCGAACACGACGTTTACATTCTTTTTGCACTTGGCTTCGTAGTTTCCTATATTCACGAATCAGTGTCGCTGATTGCCAGTTAGTCGCAGATAAGTAATTGCCCAGTTGTTTTTTTTTGCTTCATCATAGCCAGTACCTCCTTATTCATCCACGGCGCAATACGAGTGGTATGGACTTTTTTTAACGGAATAAATTGCTTGCTGAGTTTATTATATTTATTGCAAAAAAGTTCATAGCACTCATTAGTATTTTTATTTTCAAATAATTGCTTTCAGTTAGTTTCCATAATCTTTTTACCTAAATTTATATAGTCACCTTTATTAAAGTCGTATTTTTTTTTTTAGAAAGTAGTCTCATTTTTAGAAAGGACAACATAATCCCAACTCAATATGCGATGACCTTGCGACAAATTACCTAATGGCAGAGAGCTTGATAAGTTGATTACACTTGTTGATAAGTCTGTAATAATTAAATCGAAAATGTTTTTTGCTTTATCATTAGATGCTTCGAATGTTGAGAAATCAACTAATTGTTCTAGGTTATGATTAGCCAAAGTATCAAGAAAAACACTTGCCGCACTATTTTGACCACTTAGTAATTCGATCCTGTCATCATCGTGTCATTTGATATTCGGAAAGTTGAAACCACCTGCTAGTAACATACAACTATACGCTTTTCTATCAACAGCTCGCTTAGCCAATATAATTGCTTTATTTACATCATTTAATGCGAAAAAGGTGGTCTTCAGACATAACCAATAAGAACAATTTTGTTATCGATTTTGATTTCACACCATATTTGCTCGGAGTTGCTGTTGTTTAAGATCTCTCTTAGATGACGAGCAGATACCTCGTTCACGACTAGATCACGCTTGATGTAGATTGCAACACCTTTACCGTGACTAATTCAATTTTTCTTCACTAATGAGTGGTTATTCAATTAAGAAGCAGATATTTCAGTAAACCATGTCTCAGAAATAAAGATTAAATCATACATGTTTAGGCCACAAAGTGCAGATAATTCGTTATATAATTGACGAACGTTTTACTTTAAAAGTTAGAGAACTCAGTATTTAATTCTTATAAATAAAATCCTTATTTTTAATATTTAAATTTTTAAATAAGAAAAAAAAGTTTGCTTATTTCAGTGTTTATAGCGTTTATTATATATTATAATTTTTAAGTTAAAAAGAGTTTAAAAGAGGTAAAACTAATTTATGGTTTAAACTTAAGTCCTATGTTATTAAAAAGCAAAGATTTTGTTATTGCAATATATATATATATATATATATATATATATATATATATAAATATATATATATATATATATATATATATATATATATATATATATATATATATATATATATATATATATATATATATATATATATATATATATATATATATATATATACAGTAGCGTCCAAAAGTAATTGGACAAACACTTTTTGGTTATATTTTCTCATTAAGTAAACATTTTTAAATGAAATTTCGCGTAAGCGTGTCAAATTATACTACAGTTATGAAAAACAAAACAAAAATTACCTTTTGGGAGTAATTACTCCAAATTTTGCTAAAAGAATGGAAATGATTGGCTCAAAAGTAATTGAACAAACTAAATTCTAACAATATTGATATAACTTAAACTATTTTAACTTCTTTTTCTGAAGCCAGATTTTTATAAAAACATTCAATGATCAATTTGTTGATCAATGATCAAAATAATTTGCAATGGGACATAATAAATATTTAAGCGAGGCAGTGAAAAAATTAATTGTACAAGCATTTAATAACGGTATGACAGTGCGACAAATTTCAATAGATATGAACATTCCACGATCAACAGTTGGTTATACATTAAAAGTTTTTCAACAACGGAGTCACTTCTAAGTTTCAACAAAGTCAGGACGCCTGAAATCAACAACTTTTCGCCAAGATAATGTTGCAGTAAGATCATCAAAGGCAGATCCGCGCAAGAGTGCTAAAGAAATTCATAGAGAATTTACACAGTCACTTCAAATTTCTTGCTCTTATGCAACAGTAAAGCGTCGCTTAAGATAAAACAACCTTTTTGGCCGTCGTCTGGTTAAAAAACCTTTTGTTTCTACAAAAAATTGTAGAGCACGGTTAAAATTCGCTAAAGAACAACTAAACTGGACAGCAAATCAATGGTCGAAAATACTATGATGTGATGAGTCAAAGTTTAATATGTTTGGTTCTGATGGTAATAAATATGTTCGACGTCCAATAGGTCTTCAAAATAATGTTAGGTCCAATCTATCGAGTTCAAGGCATTATGGATCAAAACATGTATAAAGGAATAATCAAAGATATAATGCTGCCACATGCAAGACAAAATGTTGCGTGGTTGGACTTTCCAACACGACAACGGTCCGAAACACACCTCCAAGCTAGTCATAGAATTTTTATCTCAAAAGAAAGTTCGTATCTTGGAATGGCCGTCACAATCTCCGGACCTGAACCCAATCGAACATCTTTGGGAACATATTGAGAGAAAAATTAGTGTTCGGAAACCATCTAATCAGCACGATTTGTTTGAGTTGATTAAGCGCACTTGGGAGGAAATACCAATTGATGTTTTAATTAATTTGGTTGATTCAATACCACGTAGATGTAATGCTGTCGTTGCGGCAAAAGGTTTTCCAACGACGTTCTAGGATTATGCACAGATTATATACATTATGTAACAGAATATAACACTATGTAACATTATATGCATTATTTAACAGAAATCTTCAGAAAAAATGCTGAAAATTTATCCTTTGTTGAGAAAGTTTTATTTTTAAACGACATATTTAGCTTGTCCAATTACTTTTGAGCCAATCCTTTTCATTCTTTTAGCAAAATTTTGAGTAATTACTCCCAAATTAGGATTTGTGTTTTCTTTTTTATAATTGTGGTATAATTTGACATGCTTATGCAAAATTTCTTTTAACTCGATGAATGTATATTAAATGTTAACTCGATGAGAAAATATAACCAAAAAGGTGTTTGTCCAATTACTTTTGGACGCTACTGTATATACATATATACTTATTTGTTTAAAAAATATTTAATGGATGAACGAATTAATACCATTCCCTAAGAAATTAAGGTATGAAATATTAGGAAAACGTTTTTTGATAATTTTTAACTCTCACAATAAATATTTACTATATGTTAGTGATGACGATTTATTCTTTCTTCTTATTAAGTTAATAATAATGTTAATGTTCTTATTAATTTAATATTACTTTTATTATTAATTTAAATTAGAAAAAATAGTTATCAAAATGTATTATTCTAATTTATTATTATAAAATAATAGTGATCTAAATTGATTGGTTACACAGATAAAAAAGTTGCGATAAAGCCTAAAGAGAATTCTTTAAACGTTTTTGTTTTAATAATAATTGCATTTTAATGATATTTTTATTTTATTATTTCTAAATAAGTGTTCTAAAAAAAATTACGTATGAACAAGAATTTTGTTTTTAAAAACATTTAAAAAAAATGCACAGATTCAAATAAAATCGTACACGGTTTGCACGGATCCTGATATTGCCAACCTAGCTGACCTAAGAAAACCACTTAAATGGGATGATGGCGTACACATCAAAGTAAACTATGATGCAAATTTTGAAATCTTTTAAAGTTTTTGTACAAGTTAAGTGAAACTTTGACTCTATAGTGTGACGATAAAAACACCTGTAGAATGAGAAACTGAGAAGCCGTGGCACAGTGGTAGCGTCACTTGCTGAGCAGCCGTAACTTCTTAGAAAGTGGCAGCCTTAGCTACTCAGCAAGTGGCAAACTGAGCATATGTAGTGCAGTGGTAGCGCACAAATGAAGGATCCGTGGTTCAAACGAAATATCTGGGCAATTTTTGTGACATTGGTTAGGAAGGAGTAAATTTCTCATCTGCAGTGCTCTGTGATAAGACCGTGAGTACTTTTTGGGGCACCTAAAAAAAATTAAAAAAAAAAAAAAAAGAACCACTACAAATAACTTGATAAAAATTGTTATAAATGTAGCATTTGGCCACACTCAATTCTGGATAAAATTCTATTTGGAATTTTTTTCTAGTTCAGAATTTATGGCAGTTTGAGTTTATATTTTGTTAGATTTTTGCTAGACCTCAAAACTTTACTTCTTCCTGTGATATTCGATCATAATTTTAAAAATAAAGGTTACACAAGTGTCTGCTACGTAATATCAACAATGTTTGTTATAACTGTTTTATTGCCAAATGTACTATTTAGATTCTATAGACAAAAAAATTGTTTTGCTATTTGATGCGTGGTTTGATTTGGTTTATGCATAGCATAAATATCTCAACACTTCCTAATTTATAACCTATTAGCAAAATGCAAAAAAAAAAGTGCAAAAAAAAATGCAAAATTGCAAAAGGCTTTTGAATGACATTGCAAGACTTATTTTTAGCAAACCCAGTCTGATTGCTAAAAAGATTCGAGACTATGTTTTATTTTCCCAGTTTTTGCAAGTTTCTAAATTTGAAAAGACACTTGGATTTGGCGTCACACTATGTACTAGGGTGCATAATTAAATGGGTTTAAAGACCACAAACAATATTTACAATTTTCATATTGCAAGCCAAAATTAGTTTAACTCCATTTGCATAAATCAGATTTCAAGACCAGATTTCTTTAATGTTCGAGCGAGTATTTGGCAAATCTTCTAATGCCGCAACAGGATTAGTCTTTTAATTCTAGCCTTTGATAATGGTTTTTTACTTTTTTTAATACTGCATCTAATATTGATCCTAGCGGTGAGCTGGTATCAATCCTAATCGCAGTATTAACAAAGCTTGGAAAAAACCTCTTGAGAAAACATCTACTACCATCAATCACCTAGCATAATAAAATATCGACCAGAAATTTTGCGAGATTAAATAACATGATTCATAACACTCATGATTCACAACAGTGACGGATCCACGAGTTTATAATGGGGAGAGAGGGATGTTGAAATATTTTTGAACTTTGTATGTTGTATGTTGTATTTTGAACATTTGCGTCTCCTAAAATAAGAAAAAAGGTCCTCAATAATTAAGATAATTAGGATTTTCAGATTCTTTTTGGGAAGACGCATACCACATATCCCCATGGATCCGTCTCTGATTTACAAGACTTGATAAATCATTGTAGTAAGCAACAACACAAACTGTACCAGAACCTTCTTTTCCGTCGGCAATAACAAGTCACTGGAGGTAAAGAAATCACTCAATTAATTACCTGCTCTTCAAAAATTCTTATAACATTCGGCTGTACCATATTGCTGTTGATATTCAGTGTACAGTTCTAACCAATTTCTTTGATTTGTTGATTGATAGTCACGTATTTATTTGTACATTTACAAGAGCTAGTGAGGTCAATTTTTGAGCGCTTGATTGTGGCTGGGCACTACTTTGTCCTGAAACCAAAACAAACATATTTTATCTGTATACTACAGAAATTTTTTGTTCAGAAAGTTCTAACTACGTTAAAAATATTCATTTTTTAAATAATATTAAACTTGTTACAAATATATATTTACCATAATCTTGTTTCTTTTTTTAATGATTTTCTTTAAATATATATGTAAAATTTATTTAAGTATAAACATTCACCTATGTTAATTGTAATTGGAAGCCCGACAGATGTTTTAGCAAGTCAAATAGTTCTTCCAAGGCATAGTTCTTTATTGGAATTAACTCGAGATGCAATTTGTTTAACTGCTCTGGCATCTTTTCTTGCTAAAGATTAAAGGTTTTCCCTGAACTTTATATGAAAAACCGGTAGGGCTAACTCTTTTTTAAAAGGTAGAGGCATGTGCTGCAAAGTATTTCTGGTTCTTTTTCAATGGTAGTTTGTTCTCCAAGAGGAGGTACGGATCACGGGTGTTGCTACTGATGCGCGTGCATCAGTCTTTTTGCGCCGCTAAATTTAAGTGTTTTTTATTTTCATATTTTTCTTAATAAAAAGTTAAAATAGAATCTAATATTTAGCAAAAATAAAACATTTAAATATAAACTCAAAAAAAATTTTTTGATGTAAAATTACTTTTATTTAATCTCTTTTGTTACTTATTCGTTACTTAAACAAAATTGTGTTTTGTAGCAACTGATACAATTGTTCTTCACTAAATTCAAATGTGATTGGGCAAAGAAAAATTATTTTACTCTTTAACCCACTTTATTTGCATTTGTTTCCAATTTTTTCCATTCACTTAGTAGCAAGTGATGTAACAATTGTTCTTTCAATTATAAATGATTGGTTGAAGAACTGTTTAAACCAATCACTTTTTATTAAAATTGCAATTGCGACAATTGCTACAGAACTTCCAAATTAAAATACTAAATGTTTCAAAAAACATAGTGAATGTTTTTTATATCAATTTTAGTTTTCAGTTTTTTATAACCAAGTTTATTGTTAGGTTTTTATTTGAGCCTTTCTTATGGACTATAGAAGTAATTTCTTTAACACAAATTTCTTAGTCGTCAGTAGAACCCTAAAAATTACTACTGATATTATTACTAGTTTACGGTTCGGAACATTCTCAAATCTGCAAAATTAAGGAATCCAGCTCCCATCCTGTCTTTGCCAATTTTGCATAGACCCACATATACGCCATGTTTTGATTACTGTTTCAAATGTCAATTGTAAACCCTACGAACTGCGCCTTCTCAAATTTTAGTTTTGGAAACTTAACTGTCTGGTCGTATTGTTTCTTAATCAGAATTAAGGTAGTTTCCGTAGTACTTTCCACCGTCCAAGTTTTGAAAAAGCTTGGTCCCAGAGACATGTATACGAACGAAATGGAGGAGTTCCGATGTAAATAAAAAAAAATTTTATACATATTTTGAGGTTTATTGTACTTAACATTGTACATAAGTGGGTTTCTAAATAAAATTATCAAATAACGTTAATTTTTTTAAGAAGTTCTGATTATGGAAAAAAATCGTAACTATTGAAACTTTAAACAACAAAATCCTCAAGATCTTCTTTTACATACCAAATTACCATTTTAAAATTGTTTTAAAATAATTTTCAACTCAAAAAATGTATGAAAAGAATTTTAAACTTATTAAATGACGGGTACCCGACAGTTCTACCTGGACAATAACAACGGGCGGATACCCAGGTTTCCGTCAACAGCATTAACGCCTATAAATATTATCTATATATATAAGATCTGAGTTATGAATGAGACTACGGTACAACAAACTCAGCAAACACGCTACAGCGAGTTTTCAGTAGACCTATATTGGCATTTTGAGCGGCCCGCTGTAGTTTTGCTCATCGGTTACTTAGTGGACCATTAGTGGCAGCCACCAAAGGTGCTTAGCCGATGATAACCCACTGTTAAAATATCGGAAAATTATCGGCTCGCCATTTATAGCGGCTGCCGGTAATGGTCCACTAAGTAACCAATGAGCAAAGCTCCAATGAACCGCTGAAAAATGCATTTATAGGACCACTGCAAATCCACTAAAACAATGTTTGCTGGGAAGCAGTTTATCAATATATTATCATAGTGTATTAACATAGATTTTAGGGAACATTTTAATAATAATGTTGAATACATTAGAAATGTCATTATAAGATTTTTAGCACTGAATGTTCATAATGTGCACATGCATCATTACATATTTAAAAAGACTCACTCAAAAACAACTTTAGCTTTGTATTAGACTTTTTAATATTTTTAATATTTATTTAATAATTTAACATTATTTAATATTTTATGCATATTATTTTATAAAATTTTTCATAAAATAAAAAGATAATAAACATTACAAACTTTCAAAACTGCATATCAACCCTGAAATCTTTTAAGGTAATTGCAAAACTTTGCGTTTCAGTATTTTTACCTATATATCAAGCGTTTAACATTTCCAAAAAGATCTTGAACGGACCTATACACCACATACTCCAAACTTGGTAAAGTTTGTAGGCTCTTGGAGCCAATAATTTCGCCATTTTTTGATTGGCAAATTTTGACTAATTAAGCTTTAACATGAAAATTTTAGGTAACGTTTGTTCAGCCCTTTATAAAAAACATTCTAAAAAAAAAAAGTTGCGCTTTCAGCTGAATTCATTAGAAAAATTGTAGAGAAAGAATTGATTGTTTTTCTACAGCAAAGAAAAATAAAGAACTTGTTGTTAAAAATAAATTTGTATTAAAATAATATGTTACGCAATGCCAACTATGGCAATCCACTAACAGTCACAAAACAAACAACTATCAATAGGAACAAACGTTTATAACATTAAAATAATCATTTATATATATATATATATAAACATATATTATATATATATATATATATATATATATATATATATATATATATATATATAAATATATATATACATATATATATATATATATATATATGTATATATATATGTGTGTGTGTGTGTATATATATATATATATATATATATATATATATATATATATATATATATATATATATATATATATATATATATATATATATATATATATATATATATATATATATATATATTAAACTTAGGAGTGAATTTTTTGTTACGCAGTAACAACGCAATTGTCGTCGTAAAAATAAAGTGAAGATAAAGCGAATACTTAACTAAATATATAGATCTTATTTGAATTAGTGTTTTTTAAAAGGGCGGATTCGCTCAAAAACTTTTGAGCAAACCCTTTGTTTTAAAAATACTCATTCGTTCATGATCCAGTTTAAACTTTCTATCATACCCACATCCCTAAATTTTATTAGCTGATAACCAAAACCATGCAACGAATATTGGAGCCTGGACCAAGTATACTTATGAGATGCTATCATATAGGTTGACCAAAGTTTTGAGCCACTATCTTATTACAAATATAAGTCTTTCAAAATTATTTACATGTAAATAAGTCGGTAATCTGATACTAAAAAAAACATAATAAATCATTATAAAGTATTAATTCTAAAGAATTATTTTATAATGAGTTATAAAATATCTATTATATATAAAATATTTTAAATAAAAATGTAGACTTTTGGACATATTTCTAATAATAAAAATATGTATAACAGTTATATATAATAAGAAAAACCGCAAAGTGTCGGAACCACTTAGGGTAGTGTTATGAGGTGTGGTTGCTTTTGCTATCGTTAAAATTAAAAATCGTAGTTAAGTTAATTGACGCTGATAAAAAATTACATATATACTTATCTTATTATTTATACTTATACTATAAATTATATTTACAATTATCTTTTTTGCTTTATTATCTATTTCAAGTCAATTTTTTATTATTAAACTCATTTTTTTTACAAAGGTTAAAAGCTATATATAATTAAAAATTTAATAATAAAAAATTATTAAACAAAAAAAATTTAAATATTGACCACTTCAATTTAAATATCCAACCTTAGCCTGGCAATCACATCAGTGATAGATTTATTTATATCAACTCATTTCTTCTTCTTAAAAAGTTTAACGCATAAGAGTTGTTCTTTGGTTCGTCAGCGATTTGTTTCTCTTACATAGAGAAGAAAATGAAAAACAAAAGTTATCTGTTCAATGTGAGATAAGTCGGAGGTACCTTCGATTATGGCAATCAACTAGATAGAATCCTGGATTTCTTCAACAGCTGCACTTAACGCTACCACATTATTTAAAGAACTGATTTTAAAACAAAAAGAAAGGTAAAAAGCATTTATTCTGAAAGCCCTCTTTTGATAGCTGATTAACCCATTCGCTACTAAGTTGAAAGTAGCTATTAGTCATTCCATATAAGATGAACAATTTTTTTAAAAATTTCTCGGGTGACCTTCTCAGATTTTTTGGGTATTTACACCCCTTATAGCTTTTATGGAAAAAAAGATTTCTCTAAATTTCAACTCATTACCTTGAAGCATTCTAAACTTATGGCAATTTGAAATTTTATGTCTAAGTCTAGCTTGAAATCAATCTGATGGCAGTAATCTACGTCAACTATTAAAAAAAAAATTTTTCTACAAAAATAATTTTTCTGGCCATCTTGAACTTCAAAGTTGTAATAAAAAGCACTTTAAAGAAACAAGTTCGATATTATTAATGCAAATGAAATCGAATTACACAAGGAAATGTAAGAACTATATTATTTTGTGAGAATATAGGAGGTCTTAAGTAGCCGAGGTGCAGTGGTAGCGCACATGCTTTTGAAAGAAAAGATTCGTTGTTCAAACCCTGGGCAAGTTTTACGACATCTGTTAGAAAGGAGGCGTAAACTTCCAATTTAATGCTCATCCGCGGTGCTCTGTGATAAGACTGTGATAACATCTTCGAGAACCTAAAAAAAAAATCATCATTTCTGTTAAGTTTTGTAACATTGGATTCAAAGTTATAGAAGTAAGACCCCCTAAAAAAGCCCCAGACTTAAAATGGTAAACTAAATATTACTTGAGTGTTCAATAAATTTAACACTTGAAACTTGTAGGAATGTATCTTCAATATATGAAGAAGAAATACAGAAAAGTTTTTTGGGTGTCTAGTAGCTGCTGAGATATCTGAATTAAACTTTCTATCTTAATGGATTCTGGAATTGAAAATCGTCCCTTATGAATTTGTTATATAGGTAATATCTTTTAAACCGATGAACATTTTAATGTAAAAATTTATTTATTTATTTTAAGCAAGAAATTTAATTGAATGTACATCAAAGTTTATATTTTTCCATAAAGTAAATACATTTGAAACTCAAAAAAAAAGCTAAGAAGCAAATCTAAATTACAATAAAAGAATGTAAAAAATGAAATAATGAATAATAAATTTTTTTCTTAAATAATAGTCTTAATAATTTTATGAAACATTTAAAATTTGATGATATTTCTTGAAATTCTTGCTCAGAAGTGTGATAGGATTTTGCTGATTGGCATTGTGCAACCAGAGTATTTACTTCTGCTAAAACCTTTATAACAGAAACCCAACAATTGCCTTCTCGCATGGGCCACATAAAGCTTACTCCCTTTTGTTGCATAAACTTTATATAAATATCTGAGTCATTTAAAATTTCTTGTACAATTTCAATGTACCATTCATTATTATGAAAACATGCAAGATATATTCCATCATGAAAATCACCCATGTGTTCCGGCTTTCTTCATTATCCAAAGTCCAGGCTTCTTCATTATTAGTTGCATTAACTGTTGTAAAACATGCATCACCTTATATACGTTTCATTTCTAGCTTCCTTTCATAGCATGGTATAAAACAGTGATGTAAACACATTCCTAGAAATCTTTTAGAACTAGAGTAGCGCTCATCAAGCTTAGCATTTTCTATATGATCTTTTATATTAGTTTTTAGAAATACTAATGAATCTAATACCTGTTATACTTCAGGACGCCATTTTAACATTTTTGCGACAGATAATATTTAGTTATTTTCCAGGCTTGTCTAGTAGGCAAGCTTAAAGTCATTTTACGATCCGACCAATGCCATCACATGGAATTTTACCATGACTTGTTGCAAAAAATCAGCACTCTGCATGTATTTCATTGTCTTGAATTTGATGACATAGATTGCTAATGAAATCCTTGGACTGTGTCTTGTGCTATAAAACAATAAACTATCTTCTACAATATCAAGCAAAATAATATTTTGGTTTTGCTGAAGGTTTTTTTTCAGAATTCGAAGGAATAAGGACTGCACCTTTAAAATCAAATGGTGTGATCGCAAGTTTTTAATTACAGAAATAATTTCTTCAAGAAACTCCTTTAACGTAAGTTTTAAAGTTGTTACACTTATAGCATTCTCCTTTTTTGACCACTGTTTGTACGGCACAATATCTTCATATTCAAAACCATGTTAAAGATATTACTAATGTACTGTTTTAAGTTTTCTATATTATTACAAATATGAAGCATACAGCTGCGATTCTAAATGTCACGAGCTGTTTTTGATTAAAGTCCTTGATATTTAATGTTACCGGGCATTGCATAAGTAATCAGCTTTGAACTTTGATGTACTTGACTGTTACACACCATTTTGGACAAAGCTTACAAAACTTTTAAAATATTATATCTCCTATCCTATATTCTCTCTTGTTTTTGGAAATTCTAAATGTAGCTCTTTTAGATTTATATGAAATAATCACTTTTAGATATGTTGTTTTTGACCATTAATTATAACTGAAACAAATTCTTTCTTACCAGGACAAATCCTAGAATATTCGTACACTGATAAAAAATCTTGGTTTTTGTTTTAAGTGCTTGCGATATCTTATTTCAAGTAACTTTTTTTACACTCTCCAAAAATAACATTAGACGCCTTCAGTTTACGCGCTTTTTTAACCATAGGCTTTGGTTCACAAAAGTGTTCTGCTCTTTATAGGATCGTCCGAATATTTAGTGCTAATTTTAATATATTTATTTTTTAATTTCTGTTTAATTTAGTAATTTATTACTTAATGGCTTCACTAAATAAATCTTGGTCTGTCAATTTTTTCAAATACTCATTGTTTATTGAGCAACGAATAGAAATTTTATTATTGAAAATTCCCAAATAATTTGAAATTAATATTTATATTAATATTTGGCAAGCGCTTGAGACCTCGTTTTTTTTGTTTTTTTTTTCATAACTGGGTTTGTCTGGAATAGACACTGATTTTAACGGAGACACTGTATGTAGATTTGGAGTTCTAATATCAATGAAATACCCTAAGAAAATTCTTTTAGGTAATTGTGTATACTAATTGTAGCACAAAATGAGTAACTTCAAAATCCTGCATTAAAATCCAACGGACTTATTTGACATTTAAGTTTTTATCCAAAAGTGTTTCTTTCATATACATATAGTATACACAATTACCTACCAAATCTACAACACCTAAATATGGACTCCCATAGACATGTACTATTACCAACTAAAAGGATTTTCACCGGGTATTTCATTGATATAAGGACCCCAAATCTACAAAACGTCGAGAACAAACCAGCATCCTGAATGTTTTATTTGCAATTTCAGAACGAGTCGGAATATATGCTGTATTGGTTTCATCATTGGTTCTATTGTTTTTAATAGTTTTACCTTTCTTACGACAAGTTCTACAGAGTTTTTGACCCGGGCAAAACTTCATTTTAAAGCGGTTTTTTTATTGATTGACCGAAGAAATTCTAAGAAGAAAAAAAAAAAAACTAATCTATACAATAATTACAAGTTTTACCAAAAATATAAAACCTTGTATAAACATACACTGCACGCCCTAAGGAAGTGTCGGATGGCAATATTGCCGCAATTTTAAAACGATATTTCCAATTATAGAATTTAAAGGAACAAAGACTTATATTTAGTACTTTGACGGAAGAGAATATTTCAAGAACAATATAAGAACAATGCAAACACAGATAGCATTTTCTATTTTTTTTTTTTTTACCCACAATTTATGTAGTTATTGGGTATTTAAAAGAATATTATTATATCAAAAAACTTATTAAACACGTCCATCGTAACCTAAAATATAAAACCTTGTATAAACATAAAACTTGTTAAACACGTCCGTCACAATTTTTTTTTGCCGTTAACGTAAAGCAATGACAGAAAAATAGCTAAGAAATTTTTAATTTTAAAAATTTTTGCAGAAAAAGATTTTTTTGTAACATTTTTAACAATTACTTACTAAATGCTTTAGTTTTATGAAATTTACGTGGGTCAAAACAATACCTTTGTGTAGTTTCATACTGTGCTAGGAACTTTTTTTCATGATGAAAACATATAGAACTACAGTCATTTAAAATTATATGACATCACCATTACTGCATTTTTTTTTCTTTTTCTCGAAAGCTTTGAATAACTCTTTCGCCAACCATTTGAGTGTTATTTTATGACAATCAAGCTTTAGTAAAACTATGAAGGTTTATTAAGATTAATATTTTTTTCTAAATATAAAAAATATATGTTATTTCATTTATCAAAATTAATAAAATGTATTTGCATCATACGTATTCAAATAGCATAAAACAAATATTGCATCATCATAAAATGAAGTAATACCTGGTCACTATATTTTTTAACCCCCCTTAAAAATAATTAACTATTAAATTGCTTTTTAGTTCCTTATTTAAAAAAAGAAAAAAATAAACAAATTTTTATATTAAAATGTTCATCGGTTTTAAAGTAGTACTACCCTATTAAAAACATCAATTAACAAAAAAAAAAATTTTAGTCCAATAATAGCAGTTTGAACATCCTGGATCATGAGTATCACGTTTTTTTCTTCAAAAATTAAAATAAAGTTTTTAAATTAGTATTCAAAAGCATCAATTTTTGTATCCTTAGCAACGGCCTTGGCAACTGTGTCTGTTTATGTTTTAGCCCTAATTTAAGTCATTAACTTTAACAACATTTGATGTGATGTACAAGTTTAGTTTGTTCAACAAGCATGTTCATAATTATTCTTTTTAATAAACTTCCAAGTTGTTCATAATTGTTAAGATATTTATTTTTATAGTTTGCTATTAATAATGGCAAATAAAAAAGCAACAACAGAAAAAGTAAGAGAAAATTTCGAAGAAACTTTCACACTAACAAAGTTGTATCCGAATTTTGTTCAACTGGTGACACCTGTGGTGTAAAGAAAATTCAAGTCATGAACAAAAATAAACAAAAATATTATGGTTTAAATGACTTTTACTTTTTAATGCATTTTAAACAGCTGAAATAAATATTTAAAAATTACTCTTACAAACAAGCTGTAAATATCACATAATATGTAGCTGCATAAAGGATTTTCTTTGTCTCTAAAAGTTTATTGTATTCATTGTGATAATATTGATAATTTTTTTACATCTCCTGTAGTAAACAATAAAAAGTGTGAAAATAAACCTCATGAAGTCAATATTCGCAGTCTAATGGCATTTCGTGAAATAGGATGTTGCAGAGAATCAATGATACGCTTTGCAAATATTATGAACATGCCACCCCCTTTGAATTATCAAAATATTAACAGAGGAAATGACGAGTTACTTATCGCATATCAGAAAGCTGCAATTTATAGTATGACAAATTCTGCTATGGAAGTAACACAAAGTATTTTAAAACTAAATAATGATTTATCAAGTCTTGTTGAATGCTCTGTTTCTTTTGATGGTACTTGGTAGAAAAGGGGATATTCTTTCCTTAATGGTGGTGTTGCTATGGTTGCGCACAAAAACAAAAATGTTATCGACACTTATATCCAAGTTTTGCAAAGTTGCGAAATGTAGAATAAAAAAAAGAGTTATTTAAAATTTGAAATTTGGAAGTTGAAAGTTATTAAAAATTGAATAGTGAAAGTTGAAATATATTTGTCAAATAAACCATTCTAGATCAGCAGGTTCAATAGAAGCAGCTGGAGCCATTGAAATATTTTCTTCTTCTGTACAAAAGTACAGGCTTCGCTATGCTAAGTATCTAGGTCACGGAGATGCTAGTTCTTTTACAAAAGTAGTTGAGTCAAATTTATATAGAGATTCATTAATTCCAAATAAACGAGAATGCATAGGTCATTATGAAAAAAAAAACAGGTAATAGATTTCGCCAATAAAGAAAAGAATTGAAAAACGAGATGTTATCGGATGGTAAAAAAATATGCGGAAATGGAAGATTAATGGATAAAGCCATTAATACACTTCTAAATTATGTAGGCATGGCAATTAGGAAAAATACATCAAATTTACTAGAGATGCGTAACTCTGTCTTTGCAACATTGTATCAAAACATTGTAACAAAAGCTTCGTTAAGTGACGTTCGTCTAAAGCTTTTGCTTCAGACGAAACACGTCACTTAACTTGTACTAAAGGCAACAGTAGTTACTGCAAATGGCAGTCTGATAAAGTAACTAAACTTAATACATATAAAAATAAAATAACTTTGCCAAAAGTTAAAATGAGCAAATTAAAGCCAATTTCTCAAGAATTATCTAAGGTGGAGCATCATAAAAAGTATTTGCATGGCTTGACTCAAAATTGTAATGAGCCATTCAATCAATTAATTTAGAATTGTTGCCCATAAAATATCTTTGTATAAATATCTTTGTATAAAAAAAAAACTGTTAAAATTGCAGTAAACTCTGCACATAATCTGTTATTGCACATAATGAAGGAATATTAGGACTTGCTGAAGTTTTTAAATTGCTAGGCATTACACCAGGATACTGTTTCAATCTTAGTGCACAGCAGTTTGACAATAAACGTTTAAAAAATATTAAGTTAAATTCAAGTGAAAGAGCTAAAAAAAAGAAGAAAGACATTAAGGTCACTTAAAAAAGATTCTTTTGACAAAGAGCAAAAGGTTGAAAGTGGTCACTTGTATTGTGCTGGCCAGTTTTGATGTTTTTAATGATTGATTTTTTTAGTTTATAACTTTTTTATTTTAAAATTGTTTCTCTCAGTTTTCTACTACTAGAACACGAATATCTTAGAAACTTTTAACTCCTTTTATTTGAAAATTTTCACAGTTTATCCTTTGATATTGTAGATAGGGCTGGTAGCAGAATAAATAAATAAATATTTTTTATTTCAGTCAGAATCTGCTATTTTACATACCCTGTGAACCATTTCTTATGTTTGTTGCAGCTCTATAAATGCTATTTTAAATTGGCCTAATATTTTTTTTTAATTTTACTAGGGGCCTCGACCAAACATTTAGCTATATGCTTAAAAAATTTGAGGCTTAAATCTCAAACATTACTTAAGTTATAAATGTTCTTGTAACTTTTTTGCTTTGTTATGCTGACTTAGCATCTTTTGACAACAATTTTTTATTTAAATTATGTTTTTTATATTTAGTTATTTAACTTCTATTTAACAAAGTTTCTAATTTTAAGAAAAATATCAAATTTAAAAAAATAAAGAATGTAGGGTAGTACATTAAAGATATTGACTATAAAACAAATTTAAAATTTTGAAACTTTAGGTAGATTACTGCCATTAGGTTGATTTTTAATTAATTAAGAAAATTGTTTTTTTTATTTGATACGGATTTGAAAATGAGACTTTTTTGAAAGAAAAAAAAAATTTTTTGAAATAGGCTCAGACATTAATTTTTTAAGTTACCATAATTTTATAATGCTTCAATGAGTTGAAATTTTAGGGAAATCTTTTTTTCCATAAAAACTTTAAAGGATGTAAATTTCATAAAAAGTCTGAGATGTTCAGCCGGAAGGTTAGACTCATCTAATATGGAATGACCCTAATACGACTGCGACTATGCGTAATAATATACTATGCGACTGCGCGTAAAATAACTAGGATAATATTTAAATAAAAATCAAATAAAAACTACTAGTCAGAATATTTACAAATATAAAATGATAAATATAAGTTGTGATAATAAATAAGAAAAAGACCTTGCTTTTTTTTTGTCGAAGAATTGCCTTTCAGAATAATAAAAAAATTTTTTTCATTATATTAGTTACGTCATTAAAATATATCAAGTTGAAAGAAACAAAAATATATAGTTTCTTTATGTAACCTTAAACAAATAAAGCGTGTATTCGTAAGACCTGCTAGATCAAGATCTAGCAGTCGCATTTGCTAGATCTTGCTTTAAACTTCTTTTTTAGAGCTGCTATTCGTGTTTTCCGCTGGTCATTTTTTCCTAAAATCTAAGTTTTTGTTTTTTTAATAAAAATTCGTTCAAAATTGATCAATAAGTTTTATAAACACGCTGCTCAATTTTAGAGGATTTATTTCTTTAAGTACAAATTTAATGACATTATGTAAATACCATTTTTGAGACTTCTTGGAGTAGTGGAGTAGCCAAACTAGACCAAAATATGCTTTTTGATAAATGATAAAAGGCGTATCTTTATGCATTTTTTAATAAACAAACGTTCGTTTAAAGTTTAACGAGTGATGTTCTTTTCAGAACATAGGAGCAGATTGCTTGCCATAGAAGGACTTTGGAAGCAAATTTTTCAGTTTGAGTAAACCTGGAAATTTTGGCGACATATCTATCGTTCTATTGATCTATCAATTTTCAAAAGTCATTTATGCAAAAGGTTTTATTGTCTTCAGCTATGCACAAACTTTTTCAGTTTATTAGTTTTTATAGCTTTTTAAACGACAAAATGCTTCAATTTTTCCATCAATTGGTCGCTTTGGAATTTTCTTTATATATTATGCTTAATGTTTTTGAGATCTAGGCATTAAGTGTGCTTTTTTTTAATTTTATGTTAAACATAATTTTACAATCAAAGCTTGCCTTCATTTCAATTTTCTTGTAAGACCTCTCATGTAAGACCTCTCATGTAAGACCTCTCATGCGACATGAATTAGCCTTGAAGCAAATGATCAGTTTTGCTTCATATTTATCTTTAATTTTTTTCTTTTTTTTGATTCCAGCTTCTCTATTTATATATTTATATCGCGAAAATTAAATATAACCGAGAGCCGAAAGGCACCGGATCATTCTAAAATGCCAACATGTGACAATATAGAATTTTGAAGAAAAGTTTCTAAAACATTTTTTAAATTTAATACCTATTTACTTACTTTAATTCCAATAAAAATTGCTCTTCATTTGGATATCTAAGAATTGATATTCTGTAGACCTGGTAAGATATATAGCGTCGCTGTTTATGTCTTTAAATAATAACTAAATTTGTTTTGTATTGCTTTTGTAGTATCTATTTTTTTCTGACAACATTTGTAAAAAGAAATTTTTACATATGCTGTCTTGGCTATTTCGTTCATAAAAAAGAAAAGTTATTTTAAGCCTAATTTGTGTGCACCAGCGAGAAGATAAGCCATAGGACTTTGCACTTCATCTCTATACTATCATTTTGCTTAAGGTTAGAGTTCCATTTTTGGATTCTTCTGTTTTCTTGATAGTAGTTTATGTTAAGTATTAGTAAAGTTGCCTAAGGTTAGCCCTCTTAATTTAATTTAAGGTTAGCCTTCCATTTCTAGATTCTTTCCTTTTCTTGACAGGAATTTTTTTAAATAATTTTTGCTACATTTTTTTTTGAAGTTATATTGATTATTACATTTTTTATTGAAAATAATATAGAATAAATATAGATTAATAGTTTGTATTTATAAATAAATATATATATATATATATATATATAAATATATATATATATATAAATATATATATATATATATATATATATATATATATATATATATATATATATATATATACATACATGTGGTAGTGGTATAGTGGTAGAGTGCTCGCTTCATAAGCGAGTGGTTCGGAGTTCGATTCCTACCACGCCCCTGGTAGTACCGCGCTAAACTTGTTTCTCCGCGCAGCGGCCTTGTTCGTCAAGGTTCGTGTTTCGGAGTTATAGAGTTGGGAGAGGGTTATAATCACATGTAGCCTCCTCATATGTAGTGGCCTTCTTGGCTTTGGGGAGGTGAATTACAAATAAATTAAAAAAAAACAACATATATATATGTATATTTGTATATATATATATATTTGTATATATATATATATATATATATATATATATATATATATATATATATATATATATATATATTTATTTATTTATATGTGTGTATATATATATATATATATATATATGTATATATATCTAATATATATATATATATATATATATATATATATATATATATATATATATATGTATATATATATATATATATATATATATATATATATATATATATGTATATATATATATATATATATATATATATATATATATGTATATATATATATATCTATATATATGTATATATATATATATATATATATATATATATATATATATATATATATATATGTATATACAATATTATGTCAATGGCTTTTAAAGTACCAGCAACAGTTAAATGAATATTTGACTGGTTTTTCCAAAAGATTTCCCATAAATCTAACTCAGCAAGTATTATTGTAAAATGAGGCATATTAAATGAAAAGAAAAGTATTTTGGAGAGTACAGTTGAAGGAACTGCTGCTAGGCCTTAATAAACAAACATACCATTTTCTGGATTATTTTATATCACTGCTAAGATATGTCAAAAGATGTAGTTTAAAGAGCTACAGTAATTGCATAGTGAAATTCATAATGAAAACTGTTTTGTTATAACTAAACTAAACTTACAACAAAAGAGAAATAATTTGTCAATAAATTGAAAAAAGGAAAGGATTTGGAAGCAGTTTCATTGTTATATTCCTTTGATTTATTTAATCTCATTTCCCTTATAGCATGAATATCATGTATAACATTATTAAAAAAAACATCAAGACCTCTCAGCATTTAAATCCATCTTGTTAAAAAGTATCTATTTAATTTTCCTGATTTGGACTTACATTTTTTGAGACAGCTAATACGTTTAGAGATAAGTTAAAAAATAATATCTTTTACTTGACCAAGGTATTTAACTTTTTGAACTTGTCATGCAGTCCCTACAACTTAACTTGTCTATGGCTTGCACAATGAACAAAAATAACTTTATGACTAAGAACTTTTATTCAAGAAGCAATTCCTTTATATTCGTCTGCCATACAACCTAGAATATTTTGTAGAAGGTTCAAAAAGTAGGGTGGTCGAAGTATTGTCTATTTAAACGTTAACTTTCAATTGGATTTTGAATTGTTTTGCAGAATGAACTTATTCTGTAAAATAGGCATTAGATAAATGTTCTTTATTTGTTACAGTTTTAGTGCTAATAAAGTGTAAAGTAGCATCGCTTTTTATGGCCAAGTTTTTATTATCACGTGAAACTATTCTGGAATTTTTAACAATTGGTACATATTGGTACGTAATATATTGGTTGGATGTGATTATTATTTGGCATTACTGACATTAGTATTACACCGCAAAATTTTTAAAATATTTTGATTTTTAATAAAACGAAATGAAAAAATATTATCATTAATAAATTTTTTGAATTATTCTAAACCAAAATAACGATATATTGACATAATAGGAATATTCAAAACTGATGACAAACCGATTAGATAAAAAAGAGAAATAAACTTGTAAGCTTGGCAGTTGATTAATGCTTTTACCATGATAATTTCATAAAATTGATTCACTTTTGATTAATCTAAATTGATTTAAACATTTGAAGAAAAGCACAGGTTATTAGCACGTTGGAAAGTTTAGAAAAATTATTGTTTTTAACTAGTTTAATAAAAAGGGAATACCTTACATAGTAGAAAACTTTTTCAAGCAATTTAGTCGAAGTTAGACGCCTCGATACATTAACTGTTTTCAGAGACGAATTGTGAAGCTGAACTGTACCGGTAATTTCCATCTTTAGATGACTTTAAATAAAAAAGTATAATAAGTAAGACAGTATAACAAGCTCAGTTTTTATTATTATCTAGCTGGATATATGAAACACATTAACTTTAGTAATAGTGTTTTACCTTGGAGCAAAATAACCTTTATTATCTTCTTGCTTTGGGAAAAAACAATTTAGGGTTGCCACACATCCTCTTTTTCCGTCGGAGAAATAAGCTAAATGACAGTAAATCGTACTAGAATTTAGCCACGACGGCAAGCAAATTAACTAAGAACTAAATGTAATTGACAACTAGGACAAAAAAGTTATTTTTACGCGCGCTCCTTTGTAAAAATAGGACGTCTGGTAACCCTAAAACAATTCATTTCAGAATTTTCGAAAGACTGGCTATATAACTGCACTAGACACTTGTTATTTAAAATTTGAAATTCTTAAGTTAACTGATCTTTAAGTTTGCAATTATTTGGCAAATGCCAAGCTTTAATTTCATTTGAGACAAAAAAATTCATTTTCGTTTTAAAACTTTAATTTTCTTGCAAAGTCCTGCGACGAAAATAATGAGCGAAGAACGTTCATCAGGTGACAAATCAGAATTTTGTATATTTTGAACGATTTAGAGCAAATGAATTGATGGGTTATAGAGCGAAAGGACCATGGGGGTAGTAGCCCCATTCTTGGGACTTTTTCAAGAAACATTCTTTTATAAATTGACTATTATAAAGAATTGGACTATTATACTGACAAAGTAAATTGACTACTATACGTAATTATACGTATATGAACTTAATTATTACACTAAAATACAAAAAAATTAAAAAAGAAAGTTAATTATAAATGAAAACATGCGGGCCATTTTTTTTTTTAGTTGCTCAGGAGCGAATGACAAAACCCGCCCCTGAGCAACTGACGCAATTTTGTACTAAATTTTTTGAAAATTGTTTGAAATCGCTTGATAATCCAAAAGGCTCCAAAATATCATTGCATGGCTTTGGTTATCAGCTAATAAAATTTAGAAATGTGGATATGACAGGAAGTTTAAACTGAATTATAAACGAATGTGTGTTTTTTAAAAGGACGGATTTGCTCAAACTTTTTTTGAGCGAAGCCGCGCTTTTATAAAATCCTGATTCAAATAAGATCTATACATAGACTTAATTTAATATTACACAGAAATAATACATAGACATTAGTAAAGAATACACGTTATCTTCACTTTGTTTTCACGACAATATAGTTGTTAATGTGTAACAAAAAATCGCTCCTTAGTTTAATATATATATATATATATATATATATATATATATATATATATATATATATATATATATATATATATATATATATATATATATATATATAAATGATTATTTTGATGTTATAAACGTTTGTTCCTATTGGTAGAGGTTTGTTTTGTAAGTGTTACTGGATTGCCATATTTGGCGTTTGCGTGATATAAAATGTTAATACAAAATTGCTTTTGTTCTTTATTCTTCTTTGCTGTAAAAAATCATTCAATCTTTCCTCTACATTTCTTTCAACGAATTCAGCTGAAAGCACCACAATACTTTATTAGAAGTTTTTTTATTAAAAGAATCGAGCAAGCGTTACTTATAATATTCATGTTAAAACTAAGTTAGCCAAAATTAGCTAATCAAAAAATGGCGAATTCGTTAACTCCAATAGCTTAAAAACTTTACCAAGTTTGGCGTGCGTAGTGTACGGGTCCGCTCAAGATCTTTGTAGAAATGTTAAGTGCTTGATTTTTAGGTAAAAATACTGAAACATAAAGTTTTGCATTCACCTTTAAAAGTTTGAGATACGATTTGTAGTTTTGAAAGTTTATAGTGATTATTACTTTTTGTTTTATGAGAAGTTCAATAAAATCCATATTATATAAAATAATGTGAAGAAAAAAAGTCTAGCACCTAAGCTTAAGTAGGTTTTAAATATGTAATGATGAATATGCACATTTTGAACATTCAGTGCTAGAAATCTTATAATGACATTTCTAATGTATTTAACATTATTATGAATGTTTTCTAAAATCTGTTAATACACTATGATAATATATTATTAAACTGCTTTGCTGTACCATAGTCTCATTCAAATTTTATTTATACAGATAATATTTATAGGCATTAAAGCTGTTGGCGGGGACCTGGGTATCCACCCTTGGTAATTGCCCGAGTAGCATTTTCAACTGATTCATTTAATAAGTTCAAAATTATTTTCATAAATTTTTAATTTAAAAATTTATTTTATAATAATTTTAAAATGGTAACTTGGTAAGTAACACAAGATCTTAAGGATCTTGTTGTTCAAAGTTTCAATAGTTTCGATTTTTTATCATTATCAGAATTTCTGGAAAAAGTTAACGTTTGGAAATTTGTTTGAGATTTTTATTTAGAAACCCACTTAAGTGCAATGTTTAGTACAATAAACCGCAAGCTATGTATAATAGATTTCTTTATGTACATTGGAACTCCTCCTACTCGTTTGTAAACATGTCTCCGGGGCAAAACTTTTTTAAAACTCGGAAGACGGAGAGTACTACGGAAATTACCTTAATCCTGATAAAGAAACAAAACCAGGAAGTTAAGTCTCCAAGACCCAAATAAGAGAAGGCGCAGTTGGTAGACTTTACAACCTTTGGAATAGTAATCAAAACATTGCGTATATGTGTGTATATGCAAATTTGGCAAAGACGGGATGGCAGTCAATCCGATTGGAACACGAGCTTTGTCTTATTATCTCAAAAAAAACACTTTATTTATTTCTAACATGGATGCTAACTATTTTAAGTGCTTTATTGTAGCAGTAAAAAATAAGCCGCCAATACGTTTAGCGTGCTGATCATTCTGTGCTCTAATAAATTTACTGCTACCGTTGATACATAACGCTGGCCTTCATGAGCTGAACTGCGTTTTGTTAAAAGACGAATTTAAAGCCCACTTATACTGACTGTGAAATCATCCATTTTCAACTGTTCAGCCTGTTGGTCAATCGTTTTGATGCTTCTATAATATAGAAGCATAAAAACGTTAGAATCTGTATAAATCACTATTTCGTTTTTCATGAGATGTTGATCCAGGCATAGCATTGTTCGTAGTAGTTTCAAGTAGCAAAGGTCGATTTTGTTTAATTCTTTGCCTAATAGGCTTATCTCTGACATTCAGAGTTAAGCGTATTTTCAAACGAAGATTTGAATTTTCTTTCTCTTGCTTCAGTTCTCTTGCTTTTTTTGCTCTTTTCTGGTCAGTTTTCTTTTTATTTAACTGCTGTTCTAAGTTTTCTTTATTCTTTTTCTTTTCTTTTATGTAATAAATATAAAAAAATAGTTTATTTTATTAAATAATTTTTTTGACGTAACACTTCTTCAACACCCTTTCCTCCCTCTTGTCACAGATCGTCACAATAGTCGTTTCCACCCCTTCCCCCTTTGATTATTATTATTTATTTTTTTTTGTAGTTATTTAGGTGCTCCTGGAAGTCCTTACGGTCTTATCACAAAACACCGCGGGGGAGCATTTAACAGGAAGTTCACGCCTCCTTCCGTACATATGTCACTTGTTAGGCTGGAGTTGGCGTCGAACCTCGGACCTCTGGGTGCTGAGCCAGAACACTAATCACTGCGCCACGGCTACTCACTGCCACGGCTGCTAGATGCGTGATGTCGTTTATGGACAGCCCCTCAATGCTATTTATAGACAGGCAGCTGGTAGTTTTCAAGCATTCAAAATTTATCTGCGCATATTTTTAAATACAAAATATATATTGCGGAAACATGTTTACGTAGTTGAAGATATGACAATGACTCACTCAACTATGCTTTAAATTGTGATGCAAAATCTTTTATTGATACTCTTCTCGAATATATTCTTATCCCAACTATAAACAAAGCAACAAGAGTAAGTAAAATATCATCAGCATTACTAGATAACGTAATAACTAACAATTTTCATATGAGCCGTTATAAAGCGGGTATAATTAAGACTGACTAAACTGATCATTTTCCTATATTTCTTATTACTAATAGCGTAACTCCTAATAATACTACCCTCAAATTAACAGTATTCATAAAACCTTATCAATGAAAGTTCTAGAAGCCAATTTAAACAATTATTAAATGAATCCGTCGATTGAAATCTTATTTTACATCTCACATGTATTTAATGCTTATGATTTATTTCTGAACTAATTTTCTAAAATGTATGATAAGGCATTACCTTTAAAAGTAAAAGTAATAAATTCTAAGTCATTTATTTCCATCTCCATGGATGACCAAAGGACTAATAAAATCATCATATGCAATAATTGAATTGATTAAACATATATCAAATGGATCTAATAATGATTGCTATATATAATTGGGGTTTTTATTGATTTATCCAAAGCTTTCGACACAGTAAATCATGAGATACTTTGAAAATAGTTAGAAAATTATGGTGTTAAAAACAAAAGCTTACTTTTGTTTAGATCATATTTAACTAACAGAAAACAATTTTTACTCTGAGAATCAAAAAATTCAAAAAACAATTTAATAACTTGTGGGGTACCCCAGGGTTCTATTTTAGGACCTTTTTTATTTTTACTTTACATAAATGACTTATATTTAGCATCAAAAATATTTAACACTATCTTATTTACACATGACAGTAGTTTATTATATTCTCACAAAGATCTTATTGTTCTTTTTAAAATTTTTAACGAAGAATTAAATAAGATCAACGGGTGGTTTAAAAGTAACCGACCTACATTAAACGTTGATAAAACAAAGTTTATCCTATTCCATAAACCTAGTAAAGTAGATGATATTCCTCTTAAATTGCGCGATCTTTTCATCAAAAACATAATAATTAAAAAGGAATTATCTATAAAATTTTAAGGAGTACTTTTAAATGAAAAATTGTCCATCTTAGATATATAGAAAGTAAGATCTCAAAAAGTATTTCCATGTTATATTAAACAAAAGCGTTAAAAGCGTAAATAACTTTTTCATTTCCATGAACCATCTTAAATAAAGATCGTACCAAATTCAATGTTGGGGACCTTTTGTGTGGAAAAAATTTTCTTCATATTTTTAATGCAATACAAGACTTTATTTTAAGCTGCACTTTGGAATGTTTTAAGGTTGATTCAAAACGGCATTTACTAATTTGGGTTGTTTTTTTTACTAAGTGTTTTCCTTTTTTGTATAAAATTTTTGTTGATATTTATTAATCAGCTTTAATTACTTATTTATATTAAGTTGTTTTTAATAAAATTTAACGCAATTTTTAGTGATTAATAACGTTTACGACTATCTTACTTTTGTATTATTTTATTATTTATTTTTAAATTATTCCGCTGGAAGATTGTTTGCAAAAATTTATTTTTTTGCTGAAGTTTTGTAGGTACTTATACTGTTTTATTGTATTACTTATTCCTAATGTAAATACGTTTGAAAACAACATTGTAACCGGTTCGGTGATAAGACAAGTTTGTCTTCGTCTTGCTCAGGCCAGGATTTTCTATCTTTGTATTTTCTTTTTTGTAAATTTTAACTAACGGCAAAGTAAAAAAAAAAAAAATTCTGGAAATTCTCATGGTGCCTTTGGCTGAAATAAAATGTTTGAATTTTAAACAGGAATAAAGATTGATTTTCAGCATGTATAATTACCTAAACATTTCTCTTTAGAGACCAGAATAATCACCGATTATATTACTGTTTTATCGTCTTGCTAACTTTTACAATTTTAAAATTTTGATAAAAATGCTTACCCTACTCCTCACTTACAACTTTAAATTTTTCTGGAAAAAAGTGAAGGTAATTGTGAATGAAGTGAACTTTAACATTCATGTTGTACCGACTTTTTTTTAATAACTAGAAAGCAGCTTTTCAATCTTACCTTCATACTTTTCAGACTTAGATACAATGCAAAGGAACTCGTTCAAAATAATCAGGTTTCAAGCAGAAAAAAAGCCTTTTTAATAATCACAAAATGCCGGGTCTCATTAGAAAGTTTCAATACTTTCTTAATATGAATCCCGAGATTTCTTATAAGATTGAACGCAATAAGATTAAAGCGAAATGAAAAAATATATAAAAATAACAATTTATGCGAATTAATAATATAATTTTTATTTTGTATAAAATTGCAGAAGGTAATTGTATTTTCAGTTGACCAATAAAACTGTTATCGAAACAACCATTTGACTCAAATGGTTGTTTCGATAACAGTTTTACCTCAAATTTTGAGGTGATTAGTTAGTTTTACAAGCATTTTGATAATTGTTCTTGGTAATATACTTTTAAGTTTTTCTTAAATTTTTTTTTTATAGTTTAATAATAATGGCTAATAAAAAAAAAAAAAAAATAGAAAAAGAAAGAGAAAGTTTCACGGTAACTTTTACACTAAAAAGGTTGTATCAGAATTTTGTCCAACTGGTGACACGAGTGTTGTAAAGAAAATTCAAGTCAAGAATAAAAATAATCAAAAGTATTATGATTTAAATAACTGCTTCCTTAAAGTGCAATTTAAACAGCTAAAAATTATTTTTGCAAAAAATTTTTGTTTAGCTTTTGAAAATTCTTTTGTCAAACTTGTACAAGCAAGCTGAAAGTATCACACAATATGTTGCTGCGTAAAAGATTTACTTTGTCTTTAAAAGTTAAATGTAGTCATTGTAATAACATTGATAGTTTTTATACATCTCCTTTTTGATGTTTTTAATGAATAATTTTTTTATTGAGCAACTTTTTTTATTTTAAAAGTTGTTTTTCTCAGTTTTCTACTTTTTGAATTTTTCTAAATTTTTTTTTAATTACTTTTTTTATACTCAGCTTGTTAACTACTATCTAAAAAAATTTCTAATTTTAAGAAAAAAATATAATTTTGAAAAATAAAAAATGTTAGGTAGTACTTCCTAAAATCATATCATGTTGGTTAGCATATACACAATTTTAAAAATTTAATTCGCTATCTTCTCTAAAAATCTAACTTGCTATCTTCACTAAAAATTTAATACAATATCTTCCTTAAAAATTTAATACACTATCTTCTTTAAAAATTTAATACACTATCTTCTTTAAAAATTTAATACACTATCTTCTTTAGAAATTTAATACACTACTTTCTTTAATATTTTAATACACTATCATCTTCAATAACTTAATACACTATCTTCTTTCAAAATTTAGTACATTATCTTCTTTAAAAATTTATTACACTATCTTCTTTCAAAATTTAATGCACTATCTTTAAAAAGAAGTCTGGCCTTCCCAAAAAGTTAAGCCTACGTGATGAACAGTTTTTAAAAATAACAGCCCTACGAAATCGCAAGAAAGTAAGCGCAGAACTCGTTCAAGATCTTTAAAGAGCTAGTGGAACTTTAGTACATGCATCTACTGTGTGACGAACTTTACTGTGTGACGAACTTTAAATCTGGATTAACTTTAATAAAATCTGGATTAAAAGGCTGTGTAGCTATTAAAAGACCTTTACTTACTTAGGTGATAAAGAAAAAAGATTAAAGTTTGCCAGAGAGCACTAAGAGTGGCAAAAAAAATCAATGGGACAAGGTATTGTTTACAGACGAATTTAAATTTCAAATATTTGGGACGAATAGACGTCAGTATGTTAGGCGAAGAAATGGAGAGGCATTTAAGGAGCCATGTCTAGCATCAACTATCAAATATGGTGGAAGGAATATACAAGTTTGAGGGTGTATTTCAATAAAAGGGGTAGGAAATATTGTTAGAATAACAGAAAAAATATATCACATAATCATACTGTGCCTTCTGGACAACAACAGATCAGGGATTATTTTATCCTACAACAGGATCACGATCCCAAACATACTTGCAAATTAGTTAAAAATTATTTTATCAAATCTGGAAGAGGTGAGAGCGCTTAAAACCATGCTTTGGTCTCCTCAGAGCTCTGATTTGAATATAATCGACTTGTTTCTAACTACTTAGGCAGAAATAAGATGGAAAGGTTGCCAAAGAATGTAAATGAGCTTTGGAATGTTCTAAAAGAAGAACGGTATAGTATCCCCATCACATTCATTGTAAACCTGTTTAAAAGTATAAATAAAAAACTCCGAGATGTTATTGTAAATAAAGCTGGTCTCACTTTATATTAAATAAGTTTCTATGTATAGTTATGAGTTTAAATATTTGTAATAAAACTTGGATTATATTACATAATTTAATAAAAAATACGTTTGTACCTATATTTTCGTTTCAATTTCATTTTGTTTAACATTTTATGTTGAATGTATTAAAATTCTCTTAGGTGGCACTTTCTTTTGCACAGTATTGTATGTAAGTATGTTAGTATATGTGTATGTTAATATGAGTATGTATATATGTATGTATGAGTTTTTATTCTTCACGTTGTAGTTTTTAGAAAAAAATATTTTATTGTAAATTTAATAAAGCCATGTGGGTTTTAAATATTATTGTAAATGGTCGTCCATAAAGTAAGTACACTTTTTTTTCGCCCACCCATCTTCTCCCGCCCCGCATTTTGCGATACGTTTTTTTGAGTACCCTCTACCCTAAAAGTACCTACACTCTTAACCTACCAACCCAACATTTTATAATATTTTTTTAATTTAGTGTCTTCATACTTTAATTGACCTAGTGCCTTCCCCCTCCCCCCTTCATCTCATATACGCTATTTGCAGACTCCCTCTTCCTCTCCTAGCGTACATACTTTATGGACGATCCCTAAAGGGCTCTATAAAAAGATTGTGGTGACACCAGTCATACGTATCTTCTTTGAGCCCAAGTCTGTTTTATATATTACATATAAGTTTCATTGTAATTTTATTATTTTATTTTTATATGAACGGCGAAATGTATAAATATAAAAAGAAAAAAAAAACACATTTTGAATCATTATATGATTCGGTTTATATTATAATAAATCGTTATATAATATGAACTTATTCGAACTATATTTTAAACAGTTCATATATACTACTAAAAAAACTTTTGTAAAAAATTATTAATTATAGCACAGTGCTTGGCGATAAGACTGTCATGTCGTCGTCATGTGCCATATATTTATTAAACGGACAACTATCATACTTTTAAAAAAAACAATGTTTTGAAGTTTTCAATACATTCTGATAATAATATATAATATTTAGTTGTATATAAAACTAACATATTGAACAAATTTAGTTATTTTCTATTGAGTCATTTTTTTGAATATAATATTTCAATATTGATACAAAAAAGGACTTTTAAAAACGCAAAGGTAATAATTTAAAAGAGATTATATAATCTACTTGAAAAAAAATTTTAAAACAATGAAAGAAGCTCAGGTATTTTTATTTTTTTTTATTTTATGTCTTACTTGCCATTTTAATATTTTTTTTTGTTGATTACTGCATTGGCTACAAAAAAAAAAAGTAAAAACAAAACTTTAAATTTGTTCTTCAAATCTTTCTACACTTGAAGATTCTAAAGTAACGTTCTTTCTGCTAATTCTACACACGAGTAAAGTGGCAGTAGAAGATAAAAAAGTTAAGTAAACTAAAGAATAATCGTTTAGTAAACTGAAGATTGTAAAAAGCTCTCCATGTTTGACCATGGACCAAGATTGCGTTACTGACCTTTTGGTTATTTTGATTGAAGAACATTTGGCTATAAAGGTGAGCTTCATTGAAAATATCGATACTTGGGCGGCCAGAAAAGCTCAAAAATTTCATTATTAAACCCTTTATTTACCTTTCTTGAAGATTTTGTTGATCGATTTTTTGTTTATTGGTTTTAAAACTAATATTTTGATTTGTATGTCAGCTTTGATTAATGAACCGTCTATACAGAGAATCGGAAGTAACACAGGAGTACAATGTGCTGTATCAGAAATTGATAATTGATGCATTCACAAAACCTAGAGATTTTTAATTTCTTGGTTTGAAATAAGGGCGCCGTTCTCTATTTTTGACCCAGGCGACTTTATTGCTCCTAAAGATCCTGTTAGTTTGCACTTACTCCAGCTTGCACTTACGCAAGTTTTTGCAGCTGTTTCGCACTTATACCAGTTCGCTCATATGAAGTTCAAAAAACACTTATTCAGCCTCCCTAGGATCCAATGACCTAATGCCAATGAGGTCATGAGCCGAATTGTGCCGACGTAACAGATATTAAACTGATAAAAGTAGATATTACTTTGATACTTTAATATTATACTCAAATTATTGAATTAAAAAAGCTTTTTAAATGGAAATTGAAAAAAATAAATGAAAATTGAAATTTTTTTTACCTTTATAATCACTGTCATCGAAAAAACTTTCTAAAAACAAACTTTTCCTTTTTTCTTTTGCGTTTTTTTTGAAAAAGTATTGTTCGAAAAATCTGCTCAAGCACTCGTCAACGCCACAAGTTGGTAGATAATAACAACTTCATAGGATGTTTGTTAACTGATTATTATTTCTAATGTAATGCATTATACTTCTCCTTCACAAAGATAAAATTTTTATTCATCTCTAGATATTAATTTACAACGAGGAGTTTTTAGTTTTATTTAAAATATCAAGATGTTTTTCAAATTTACGATCTAAGCTACTAATATTAACGTAAAGAAATGTAATAGAATGTTGGTATTTTAAATATTCTTCTAAAGAAACTCTTTTAAATTGCTAGGATAAAAACTTTTTTTTACAGCAATTTTACTCAAACTTCTATTCACGTAAAGCTGAACAGTTACATAGCGTAATTTGAACAGTTACATAGCGTAAATTGCTTAGCTTTACTTGAATAAAAATTTGAACGAGTTTGCTTAAGTTTTTATTCACGTAAAGCTAAACAATTACTAAAAACGTTGAGTGAAAGCAACTGCTTTTTCTTAGTTACCCGGTCTAATAATAAGAACATCCATTAGGTAAATCACAGTTTGTTGACAAGCAATCTATTTCAGAAAAATTGATTGCTTGTCGAATTGTTTTTGTTTTTTTCAAAAATACCAGTGTTGTCCATTTTAGTATATGTGCTTATAAAAGAACTACTTCAAGATTAAAATAAAGTATTACTTTTTGAGATCTTCACAATAACTTTTATCAAACTTCAAAATACAATACTAACCTTTTCTCCACAAATTTAATACTTCATTTAATGTTTCCGCAAATTTAATATAATTCCATCAATTCTTTTGCAAAGTCTTTATTAATAAAAATACCCGCTTCATGTAGATTTTAACAGTTGAAGAAGATTTTTTTATCGTTATAAAACAATAATTTTATATGTAGTGTTCCTCTTTTTTCGAGCCTGATCTAAGTGCACGTTCAAAAATTATTTTGAAAGTAATTTTTAGTTTCTTTGAAAGAGTTTATTTCACTATTCTTTCAATCGTTTCAAGTTTTACCTTGTAACTCGTTTCCACCTTCGATTCTCAGATTATATATATTGATTTTTGAGGTCCATCAACTTTTCCTTTATACTTTTAACGATATTTGTATCGGTGACTATTTTAAAACGTTTCTGTTTATTGTTATTTTTGTTTCATTTTCTGTTCGCTTGTTTATTTCTGCCAAGTTTTTCTTCATCATCTCTTCTTGGAGTTTTAAACTTTCATTTAAACTTTTCTGTTTAGAAAGCCTTCTAAATATTTTTTGATATTGTATATTTTCTTCTATTGGTGGTTAAATCAAATTTCAGTCATAATTTTGATATTAACGCTTGTATATGTATATGTGTATATATATACATATATACATATATATGTTTTTTTTTTTTTTTTTTTAGGTGCTCCCAGAATTCCTTACGGTCTTATCACGAAGCACCGCGGGAGAGTATTGAACTAGAAGTTCACGCCTCCTTCTTTACCAATGTCGCTTATTGGGCTAGAGCCGGCGACGAACCCAGGACCATTGAGTTCTGAGCCAGACCTCTAACCACTGCGCCACGGCTGCTCATATATATATACAGCGGCGGCCAAAAATTAAAGACCACTCATTTTTTAGTTGGTTTCTTAATCTTTAAATTAAAATTAAGAAGATTCTAATTGACATACTAAATTTTTTTCTTTAATATCTTGTTAATTAAAACATACGGATTAAAGTGATATAATTGTTTTAATCTAATTCTATTTAAATAGCGTTTAACTTATTAAAAAACTGATGAGTACTTATAAATCTTCTTTAAAAAAATTGCACAAAATTTAACGACCACTTTCAAATCTTTAATTTGCACTGATTGAAAATAATAATCCATTATTTTTTTAACTGTCTTAATTGCTTATTACGTTGGCTGTAAAATAAAACGTCGAAGCCTGAGTTTCGATATCAAATAAACATTTATTTTTTGAATTGCAATAAGGATATAAAAATATTGCAAAATTGCGTGCAAAGATCGAAGAAAAAGACAGATACGCGGCTCTTGTATTAAAAGAAGAAGGCTATAGCATCAGACAAATAGCAGAAAAGCTCGGAAGGTCTCACTCTTGCATTATTAACATAATTCAACGATACAAAGAGACCCGGTCATTTAATGATCGTCATGGGACTGGACGCAATAAAATTTCAAATGACCGTGATGTTCGCTCGTTAGTGAGATTAATGAAAGAAAACAGACAAGCATCATCTACAGACTTGTCTACGAAATGGACACTGTCAAATGGTCTGAAAGCAAGCCATAGAACTGTGCGAAGGGTCCTCCACAATTTAAATTATTTATGGCGTGCTGCAAGTAAACCACGCTTAAATAAAAAACAAAAATTTTCCAGGAAAGAGTGGTGCAAATTACATAAAAATTGGTCAACAGATCAGTGGAGCCGTGTGGTCTTTAGTGATGAAATGAACGTTGAGGTAGACAACAGAAAAGGTCGCGTAATGTTGGGTAGACTTCCAAGCGAACAGTTTGATGAATCTGAATGATGAAGAATTTTGAAACGAATAAAACAAGGCAGTGGTTCAATAGGCATTTGGGCCAGTATGAGTGCCTGTGGAGTTGGCGTTTTTCATTTATTCGATGGTAGACTCAACAAAGAAAGGTACATCAAAATTTTGGAAAACTCGCTTATTCATACCATTGATTTATGGCAGTTGCAAGACGGATTTATTTTCCAGCAAATAATGCGCCGTGTCATAAAGCACATGTTGTTAGCAATTGGTTCAACTCTAATAAAATTCAGATGCTTCCATGGCCTGCTAATAGTCCAGACTTGAATCCAATAGAGAATTTATGGTCGTGGCTTGATAACAAGCTTGGTAAAGAACAACTTTACAATTTGGAAGATTTGAAATCTTCTATCTCTCATCATTTGAAAAATGTGCCTGATGAAGTAATCAAAACTTTAATAAATTTAATGCCAGAACGAGTACAAGAGTGCTTGAAAACAAATGGAGGAACAACACGTTTCTAAATTATTTTTTTATTGCTTATTGAAATATTTTTGAAACTGGTCTTAAAATTTTGTCCAATTTTTTTTCCCATTTAATTTTTTTACTAGCCAGTTTTTTAATTTTTTAACATTATTTTGTAAAAAAATTATAAATTCTTTTATAATAAATATAAAATACAATAAAAATTCTTTCTAAAAATGTTTTTCTTTTTTGGATACCTTTTTTCCAAAATAAAATTATACTAAGGTTGAAAATAAATTTTGAAAAAAAAAAGAGTGGTCTTTAGTTTTTGGCCACCGCTGTATGTATATATATATATATATATATATATATATATATATATATATATATATATATATATATATATATATATATATATATATATATATATATATATATATATATATACATGCATAGATATTAAGTTGATAAACTGTTTGAAAATAAATTTAAACATTTTTAGCAAGAAAAAAAAGATGAATGAGAAAAAGACAATGGCTGAAGTTAGAAAAAAGTCTATTAGCGACCATAAAAAAATAAGAAGCGATAGAAAAAAAGCTTTAGGTGGAACTCTTTTTTGGGATATTCAACAACAGGAAGAAAGAAAAATTATAACACAATGGTCACAAAGAGAAAACTCAAGCTCTTAAGTAACTGCAGTTTTTATTGTAAAGGAGTGCTGCAGTACACTTTAACTTTAGAAACACTGATTAGCTAAAAAGTTCCAACTTTATGGTAATTATTTACTTGTTGCTATATTTTTGGTGTATTCATCAAACCTTTTCACGGCGTAAACTTTTGTTTAAAAATCTCCCGATTGCCAGTTTGCGCGTGTTTTTACACTTACAGTCATAGTAAGTGGAAACCATGTAAAATTTATAGTAAAATTTTAGTAGAGGAATCAATATCAAAAGTTTTTGCGAGTGGTTTTTATCGGTACAGAACTTGTACTAAACTTGAATTTTATTTATAAGAAAAAATAGTGTACGTTTATGTACATCATCCTACCATTTTTTTAATTATATCTTGAGATTAAACTTTCACATTTCAAATTCATATTTGCAGAAAAAATGTTACAAAAAACGGATACTCCGATTATAATTGTACTTCTGAACAAAAATTAATTTTTAAAAAACTGAAATCTATATGTAAAATAACTTTGTCAACGTAAAATTTTATAAAACACCAAAATTAAACAATCTCTAAAAATAATTTAAAGAAATATTGAAATATAAGTAATCTAATTCGTAAATAAATTAATGGGAAAATTCTTCTTAGAAAATGCTGCGACAAAAATTGTTTTAAGTTTTGTATTTATATTGGAAATTTTGTATTTGTATTGTAAATTTAGTTTATAGTTAAAGGTTCTTTTGATTTTGTTGCAGGAAAGCAAGTCGTCAAGTACAGCCTGCCAATACCTAAAAAACAAAAATAAAAACTTACTACTGTCCGATCAATTTATCATACATGTTCTATTTTCATTCAATTTGTAAATTCTATTTCATAAATCTACACACACCGTAATTTACATAGCTTGTTGAACAGCCTAGTTTTAGATAACGGGTGATGCGGAAGTTATCGGACAAATCCTAATTTCATTATTTGAGCATAATAATTAGTTTTTGTGGTTTTATGCATAGGCATAAACGTTCTATAAAATATAAACTTTATTATTTAAAACACAATTATTTAAAATAAGGTTAAATGCAGCTGAACGAGAATCTTTTCGAAAGCGACTAAAAATGTTTTTTGTAAATAAACCTAATATAAAAAATAAATAAATCGTAAATCATTTTGAAAAGGAAGGATTTGCTCGAAGTACAATATATGATAACCTAAAAAGACTTGAAACTGTTCAATCATTTTCTGATAGAAAGCACCCTGGTCGTCCGACATCCTGAACTAGAGAAAAGAAAGCCGAATTAACGAGACTTGTCAACAATCGAAAAGGGGTCAGTCAGAGAAAAATAGGTATTAAATTCGGTGTAAATCAATCGACAATTGGACGTCAGTTAAAAAAATAAATATTAAATATAGAAAACGTGAAAAGACTCCACATACACTATAGAACAACAAATAAAGGCAAAAAAAAGAAGCAGGAAACTAGTTAACCAACTCTATAACACAAAATCGCTTGTAATCACCGATAACGAAAAATACTTTTGTTTTGCAGGGGACAACATGCCTGGTAAATTCTGGATACTACACAAACAATAAAAAGACATGTTCAGAAAGTGTTCGTTTTATAGGAAAAGAAAAATTTCAAAAAAAATTAATAATGTGGATAGCCATATCTGACCGTGGTATGTCCGAGCCATTGTTTCGCACTTCCAAGGCTGTAGCGATCAATTCATCAATCTATATTAATGAATGTTTAGAAAAACGGCTTCTTCCATTTATTCACAAGTATCATGGAGACTTTAACTATTTATTTAGCAAGTTCTCATTATTCTAAAGATTCTCTAAATTGGATGGACCAATATGTCTATCACGTTGATAAAGAATCCAATCCCCCAAATGTGCCTCAAGCACAACCAATTGAAAATTTTTGGGGACATTTGGCACAGAAGGCTTACGAGGGAGATTGGCAAGCTTCAACAGAGCAAAATTTTAATTGATCGCATTAAGCTAAAACTACAAGAAATTGATTTAAACTTTTTACAGTCGCATATGAAAGGGGTCAGAGCAAAATTGAGATCAATTGCAGATGGTGGTGTTTTTTCATATAAAAAATAAAATATTTTTATTAAAAGATAAATGCTTTATTTATAAAAAATATAATAGTAGTTTGTTTTTTTATTTATAAATAAGTTATTGACGTTTTTATTTCGTCCGATAACTTCTGCATCACCCGTTACTTACCACTAGTTCTTGATAAATAAATAAAATATAAACAGAAAAGTAATGATCTAAATAAAATAAGTTTTTGTCAAATACGTTCTTACTATTCAAAAATCCGAACAACACGAGTAAGACAATTGCATATTTTTTTAAGCTGAAGCCATAAGTACCACATGCCTCTAGTGAAGCAACAGTTTGTAAACTCCCTAAAAAGCCTCCTCATACAAATGCGTCTAGTGAAGCAACTATTAGTGAACAACCTGAAAATTCTTCCTTTATAAATAAAGTTTAACAAGAAGAAACTATTCACACCGAAAACCAATTTTTTCATCCGTCCAAATACTATGTTTTTTCCCAAAACAAAAATGGGAGATCGAGATCGTTCATGCCAAAACTACTGTAAGGATTTTCCATGTGTTGATGGAGCAATATGCGTACTTTTAAAGTTTTCACTGAAACGAGAACATTTGTTTGGAAACATTAATAGAACATCGAAATAGACTAAGACTCTGAACCATTAAAAAAGGTGGAGAAACTTCGCACAACTAGACGGACCATTCTTGTAGAATGTATTAAGAGAGTCATCGATAATTGTATCAACTTTTGCAACCAAGTGACAAAAGCAAGAATCCTTGGACCATTTTCTTATTTTTTGGCATTAATCTCTCTTATAAGCTTTACGCCATGATTGATAACTTGCTAAGATCCCTTCAATTACCAAAGATGTCGGCAATCAGTGGAAGAAAATCTTCATATTTAGTGATTGATACAATAAAAAATATGAGAAATGATGACCTATTTATATTTTGCGGTGGTTAAGAAAGTAGTAAATTCAATCAAATTAATTGAAAAACCTGTTTGTTAATAGAATTTTAATAATAATTTAGATCTTCCTATATTTATGAACGGTGATGTACTCGATGTGTCACCTACTCTTCATCTTCTAGGATTAACTCTTACTTCCAATCTTTCTTGGAAACCATATATCAAATCAGTTGCAAAATTAGCATCTGCTAAGGCTGCATCTCTTTATCGAGCTCGTCACTTTCTTACTTCGGATTCTATTCTCTATCTCTATAAAACTCAAATCCGGCCTTGTATGGAATACTGTTGCCATATCTGGGGCGGATCTTCTAATGATGCCCTTTCTCTTTTAGACAAGGTGCAAAAACGCATTGTAAACATAGTTGGACCTGCTCTTGCAGCCAACCTCCTAACATTATCACATCGTCGTAATGTTGTTCCTCTTTCTACTTTCTACAAATACTATAATGGGCACTGCTCTAAAGATCTAGCGTCTCTTGTGTCATCTGCTAAAATTCATTCTCGTGTTACTCGTCATTCAATTAAGTGTCATCCTTTTTCTGTGACTGTTCCTAAGTGCTCCAAAAACGCTTATTTCCTCGAACATCAGTTCTTTGGAATTCGCTTCCTTCATCTTGCTTTCCTGATTCATATAATTTGCTATCTTTTAAGTCGTCCGTCAATCGTTATCTTGCTCTACAATCTTCATCTTTTCTCTTTCAGTAACTTCCAACTTTAATTAGCGGCTGCTTGCAGCTTTGTTGGAAGCGATGTGTAAAAAAAAATAAATAAAATAAATGCCATTATAATAAAATCCAAATTGGAACCAAATGAAAGTGCGATTCACCTACAGACTATTTAAAAAAATTCGATGCCAATTGATTTCCGAGATATACGCAAGATAGTTCTGAATAAGGAAAAAGAAAATTATCCAATAATCCAGAATATTTGGATCATTACCCAAATCTTACTGCTAAACTACAAAATTTACTGCTGCACAGGATAAGCGCAGGAGTAAGCTCGCATTATTTACTTGTATTTGAATTCAAGATAATGATTTTACTTTGCCCCCCCCCCCCCCTCAGTTTTATTGCACGCTGTGGCCAATAAGGTGGCGCAAAAGTTTGCATGTGATTTTGAATGTACTTTAGAATGAATTTATACAAATGAGTACGAACCACAATCCAATCATAAATTACAGTCACCAATAACCAACTTGATGTTAAAAACAACAGCGAAGTACATTTATTTCAAAAAGTATGTGCTTGTTTTCAATAATATATTTTCGGTAGAAGATAATAATCAATCAGATTTGAGGCTGATAGATACCGAATGCTACCTTTCCGTATCTATCAGCCTCAAATCAGGTGGTAGATACATATATATCTCGAATGATAATCTACTTATGTATATATACTAATAAATCTACATTTCATCTAAAAGTTTTTTAATTTGATTTAAATTTTACTAAATCATAAAAATTGTAGTATTTCATAAAATAAAAAACAGGTTTACTAAAAACAGTTTTTTTATTACTAAAAAACAGAAAAAAATTCTAACAAAACAATAAAAATCAAAAGATCGAAATCTCTGAAGATTTTTTTTAAAACTAAAAAACAGAAAAAATCTTGACAAAATAACAAAATATAAAGAAAAAATTGAGTCGAATTGGAGTTTTTATAGTTTAAGTAAAAAACAGAATCAAAATCTCAAGAAAATAAAAAAGAAGAAAAACTCAAATGGAACAATAATTTTACTTTTTTTATATTATAAAAAAAAAAATAAAAAAATAAAAATATATTAACTAAATAACACAAAAATCAAAAATATCAATTGAAGAATTCAAATAAAACCATAAAAAGCTTGTAATAAGATTTAGATATTTAGTTTTATTTTAAAGTTTATAAATCTCAGTTTTTAACAAAAAACTTGAAAAATATCAACAAAAAAATTTTTAAGTAACTTCTTTTAAAAATAAAAAATGTTTAGTTAGCAACGCCATTTACTTTCATCTACTTTTGCCGTGGGAGCAATCGTTAATCCAATGATAATAAAATAATGTAATAAAGAAATAATCCTTTCAAAAATACAATTTTCGATCACTTTTTATCAATTCATGACCTTGAAAAGTGATATTTCTTTAAAATATATATATAATACGGCCATTCAAGAAATCGCAAATATATATATAAAAAATAAATAAAGAACGACTAATCAACACTCTAACGAAGCAATGATTTTTTTAAAATTATTTTATTATTATAAATGTCAAAAACTCCTTAGTTCCATAAGTTCTGCTTTTTCTTTCATTCTATTTGCATTATCTTTTCTAATCTGGTCCCGATATTTGTAAAAATAACATAACTTCGGGACAAATATGAAGCCAAGAAATGTATAACTTCTAAGTAAATAAAAAAATGAGGAAGCTATATCTTTGTGAAAATAATTGAATTTAGCTACAGCGAAAGCCACGGAAAATACGATAGTTATAAAAAATGATACCGACGTTGTGAATACAAAACTCCAGCCTTCATTATACTTCATGTCTAAAAATTGTTTATTTCGAATCTGTAGTCCCATTGACAAAATAATAAAAAAGAAGCAGACTGCGTTAACAATGTGAAAGTAGAAACTCCGGGTCGAGAATCCACAGACGTCAGTCGAGTATGTATAGTCTACTCCAACCTCGACTACAGTGAAATAACCAATATTCGTGTGAATACAAGTGAAAGGAACAACAGATAATAGTAGCAAAACAATTACTTGCAATGTTTTATTGGATATTATGCGATATAAACAGTTTGTTTGATTCGATTTAGGAGATCTGCTGATTTGTGATGTATTTTCAAGAGGTTCCCTTGCAAATGCAAATTGTTTTACTGCTTTCTTCGTTACATCTGGAAGACGAACACATAATTTTAAAAGAATGGTCAAAAAACATATATTTGAGCCAGTTTGAGAAAAAAAGCTTCTGAGAATACAAAGAACGTAAGTTGCTGAGTTCAAATATAAAATTGCAGCTGTTATTTGGAAAAAAATACCAATGAGATAAACAGTCCACAGTGCTCTTCGACCTTTCCTGAAAATTTTTGAATCAAAATAGCGAAAAACAATGACAAGACAAAATATATTCATAGGATACACAAATATTGTTAATAAAGCTAACACACTTAGATGATACGGAAATGTAAAAAAGCTGATTTTTTTTTTTGGTAACCTTGAACAAGTCATTGTTTCTAGTTCTGCTTTTTCTAAGCCTAGCTGGCACATAACACATGTATTGTTAATAACAATGCTATTAAAAGGACATTTTATACAACTCCAGCAGCAGATTTTGAGATTGTCATTAGCATGTTCCTTTATGTAACCTATATCACAAGGTTTGCTACAAATTGGAGTAAAATTAAAACCCACCCATGTTTTGCTATGGTCAAATAAAAAATTTCTTTTACATTGTCCAAGAACATTTTCATTCTTGAAATAAGAATTAGTGCGATTTATTGACCAAACACCAACTTTAGTAGACTTGAATGCTCTCTTAGTAGGGTTGTGGTATACAAAGTCATAGCTAATTATTTCAGGTTTAGTATAGTTATCCCAAAACACAGTTGATGAAATAGTGTTGTCTGGATATGACATTAAACGAAGAATATTAAACAATTCTTTCCTAACATTACTCACATTTGCGGGAGAATATTCACATTTGAAATAAGTAAGGTGTGATGTATCACATTTTTTTTCTATTAAAGTACGGATAGCCATAGCGCTGGCATAAATAGCGTGAATCATGTAATTTACAAGAACTTTTTCTGTGTATGGTCGTCGTGTTGTAAACCATTCCACATTGTATGGAACATCAGAGCATCTAGTAATACGACAATGTTTTTGCATGAAGTTATATTTTTTGGCTATTTTATAATACGTATTACTTACATTGCCGTAATACTTAACAGCATTTTCTTCAGAATACCATGATTGATTCCGACTTGGGATGAGATAACGAGACTCCATAAAATTTTTAAACTCCGTATGTTCTGCGTGTGTTAACTCAATTGAAATAGATTCTACATATAAAATATGCACGTGATCAGACATTGGAGGTGAAAAATATAAAAAATCAATTGCTCCATAAAACCATATTATTTTAAATGGATTGGACTTTAAATTTTTTTCAATAATTAGTGCTCTTAATTCCTTCAACAAAAACAGAGAGTCTTCCGGATTTGTAAAAGCAATAATTCCTTTTATTCCATCTTCATAGGAGTTTCGAAGAAACTCTCTGTAATCGTTTTCAGGTGCAATTCCATCTACATCATCGTAACTTTTTCGAAGATACTTTCTATACACCATAGTATCATAATCTTCTAGAAACATTTTAATTTCCCTAATGCATAGATTTAAATCGCTTGCCCAATTCTTGAAAACCTCTGTGTCATTGTTTATATACATAGCTTCTGAGGTTGCTAAATTAAAATAATTCCACCCCAAAGAAGTCAATAGGTCTAATAATGCTTGCATTCTGAACCGATCTGATGGCACTGTTTTAAATATATTTGTTGATTCATATTCTAAACTAACAGTTGTTGCACCGTAGCTCACCATAACTGTTTCCGTACTGTCTGCCATTTCCACAAAGGAACTGTATAAGTTTTCGTTCGGACCAATGATTATGGGAACATCAAACAAATAAGTGATTAATGTGTCAAATGTAAGAATTGTTGTAATATCTTGAGGATGCGCATCTGCAACATCATGACCTAAAACCTTATTCAGAGCCATTTTGTATCCGTACAAAAAATCTGTTTTCGAGTTGACTTGATTAATTGCAAAGACAGCTGCCTCCATATAAACAAGATATGGTTGATAAAAACTATTATTTGGATCATTAGTAGCATCCCAGGTATCAGGAACAATAATGTTAACAAGAAAAGTACGATCATCTAAAGTTAAATGAAAATAATACAGTACAATAAATGATCTATAACAGAGCTTAATCCAAAACACATTTTTAATACTGTTTAATCAACAACTGAACTTTAATAACAACCCAGATCCATAAAACTCATTCAACCTCTCCTAAAAATTACCTTCCATTACAAAACATAATAAATAATTATTCCATAATAATATAGTTTTAAAAAAACGTTTTAAAGCTAATTTATTGAACCATACCAATTAAACAATTGCAAGGTTTCAATTTATTTTTTCTTATTTTGTTTTAATCTATTTAAGCATTAAAAAATATATTAAAAAGTTTAATGTAATGCAAATATTTAATGTAAAAAACAAAAAAAATTAAGAAAAAAAACTTTTTTTTTCCCAATCAAGATCAATGCACTTTAGATCAATGCAATTTAAAAAATTAGAAAAATGGATTTCTTTTGTATGCCTAAATTAAATTTGTATTTAAAAATGATGCGCCTAATCATTCATACTTTATGGTGGGGTTTTCATGGTTGCGTTTTGTTATGGTTGTGTTGTGTGACCAGCATCAGTAGTAACAATTCCTTAATTTGTAAATATTCTCTAGTAATGAGTCTGTTATGCTATGAAATGATTTAAATGTAAAACAAGCTACAAATGCATGTTAAGGTCCTTAACTTATTTACAAAGCTAATAGACATTTTTTAGTACCACAATTAATATCGTCATAATAGTCCTGTTAACTAGATGATAGTATTATTGAAAAAATAAAAAATCGCTAGCTAGATGGAGAGATAAAAGAAGAAAATAAATCAGTGATACTCAAACTTATATGGCCTCACAAATTTGAAATAAATGTATTTATGTCAAATTTGAATAGAATAAAATAAAAATCATATTACTTGACAAATATAAAATGTTGTTATACGAATTTAAAAATATATAATAATTAGAAAATGAAGTATTTAAGCCATAATCTCTTCTTTAATCGTCGCCGACTGCAAACTAGGGGGTTTATTAAATACATTTTGATTTGATTGCGTTTAAGGGCGCTCAAGGGGCATTATCACCCAACATGAGAACCACTGAAATAAATAAACAAATTTCGCAAGTTTTTTTAAAACTATTTAAAAAAATACTTTTAAATAAAAATAAGTTTTAAAAAAATCAAGTTGAATTTGTCAATATTAGGATATGTAAAGAAATTGAGAAATGAAACTTTGTCGTTTAAACGAAAACATGTTTTTTTAATCTTTTATACAAATATTTTTTATTTGATTCCGTAAACCATTTAGCCCTTAATTGAAAAATTTGACTTTTGGGATTTAATTTTTTAGTAAGCTAATAATAATTGCGAGATTGCACGGACGAACTCAGATGTATTTTGGTACCGCTGGTACGGTAGCGGCGCCTTTTACTTATCGTTCGGAATACAAGTGTAGTATCGAAAATTTAATTAACTATTTGAATATGTAAACATCTAATTTATGTAAGCTTAAATAATGTTAATGAAAAAATTTCTGTATAACGTTATATCATTTTTTTAATAACTTAAAATTTACATAAATTAACTAATTACATACTTATATATATAATTTTAATAAATTTTCAATACAACACTTGTATTCCGGGGTGATGATGATGATGATATATATATATATATATATATATATATATATATATATATATATATATATATATATATATATATATATATATATATATATATATAATATAATGATATACAAAAATATAATTGCAATTACTAATGCTATTACTTTTAAATAAAAATAAATATTTAAAGTTTTATTTTAACTAAAGCATATTTAAAAGTATATTTTTAGATATGCTTTAATTTATGCATGAATATAATAATTTTTTTTTAAATTATGCAACTTCATGTCTAGTTTTGATGGCCAAATCTTTTTCTCATTAGGAATTTTTTTTCAGTTTTTGATTTCAAATATTTAAACCCTCATTATTTTAATTATTATTATTTTGTTTGGTTTAAAAATAGTTTTTTTAGTTATTGAGTAATTATTACGAGATTGCACGGACAAACTTAGATGTGTTTTGGTGCCGTTGGTGTTGGTGCCTTTTACTTGTTACTTTTTTTTTAATGAAATTAATTATAGATGTTTTTTCTTTTATAGTATATTAATTATATATATAATTATTTTATAATATCTATAGATGTTTTTTTTAAATGAAATTAATTTATAGATGTTTCTTAAATAAAAATAATTATAAATGTTTTTCCAATACAATACATTTGGTACTGAACAATTTTTCATTTGAGCTGGTTCATTATTTTATCAGAAAAATACGAAAGATTTTTTTTTTTGTAATTTATTTAATTTATTTAGTCACTATATATTTTACATACAATTAATTTTAATACATTTATGTAAGTATATTTATATGCACACATTTATAAATAACGTAAAAGTTAAAAACAGGAGCAAATAGAAGACTGCAGTCTTATCATCAAGCTCCTTTCGATTGCAACTTTGCAATAAGTTTCACTTGAGATTAACGTGACATTAAAAGTTCGTAAGTAGAAATAAAGCAATCACTAAAAATTAAAAAAAAACAAAGCCTTGTACGTAACGATCTAATAGATGAGTATAGAAAAGAAAAACTATTTGTGTTGTGATATAATCATCGTTTGTAGTCATCCAAAAGCGATAAATTGTTTTTAGTTAGTTATTCATTTGATCTTTACAAATAAGAGAGCATGTTGACGTCACTTAAGTTAAATAGTTGCTGTTTGACTGCTGCTTTAAAGAGATTTAATGACTTCGTGTTTTTATTTCCTCTTTATGGTCGAATTCCAGAGCCGCGGTCCACGAGATGAAATAGAGAAGTCGGTTTTTTTAAGTATAGCTTTCATAATTTTAAAGTTTTGAAAAGAGTACTTCGTTGGGTATTTCTGATCAATGGTGGAAACTTGATTTTCAAAGTATTTTGGTAGCAAGTTGTTTTGCGATTAAAACATAAATAATAAGTTTTGGGGGAGGTTCAGTTCATAAATATTTAGAGGTCAAACTTCCCTGAATAATGGTTTGGCGTGGGTATATCTGTTAGCATTGCATACTATTCGACACGCTTGTTTTTGTTTTACGTATATTTTCTTTAGTTCTGAAGAGTATGTGCTTGCCCAAACGATATTGCGCAATAGTTAATATAACTGTGAATTAACCAATAATATTTATTTTTTTAGCAAGTTTTATTTAGGTATTTTATTTTGTGAATAATGCATATTGACTTAGAGACTTTATTTTCGTTGTGCAAAATACGATACTTCCAACTAAGAATTTCTTGAAAAATTATTCCCAGGATTTTCATTGCATTGTCTCTTTCTATATTAATGTTGTTGATTATAAGCTGGGGATGCTGAAGTGGTAAATTAACAGAGTTAGATGGCTTGTGAAATAAAACATATTTGGTTGTGAGGATGTTTAAGGAAAGTTTATTAGCTTTAAACCATTAATTTAAGTTTTGCAGCTCGTGATTAACTGTAGAAAATATTTTATATTTGAGTAATGATTTAAAAATTTTTGCATAATTATTTGTTTAGAACTATCGTTTTGTTATTAATTTATCGAGAGTTAAAAAAAAAATGGTACGCATTTTCTTAAAAAAGTTTTCTGAAACAAAAAATAAGAGTTATCAAAAATTAGCTTGTTCACTTCTCTTTGTTTAACGGAGATTTTGTCTCTAACTTCATTACAATATTCCTTTGTAAAGAATTGAATACTACGTTTATAAGAATATGAAAACAGCGACAGTGATATATTATATAACTAGATTTCTAACTTGCTGGATTTTATTGGACAAAAAGTGAAGCCGCTTTTTTTTGTTTAAAACAATAGTCCGCCATTTGTAAAAAGGGCAAAAAGCGGCTTCACTTTTCGGATCGAAGTTAGACATCTAGTTATATAATATTGCATTGGAAAAAAAAAAATCTAGTCAAAAAAATCTATTTCTTTTTACCTACATCAAAAAAATTGAAAAAATATTTTTTTATACATAAATGTTTTATTTTAGTATTAATTTTATTTAAACAAATTTAAATTAAGTTTTTGTCATTTCTTTACTTAAAAATAAAGTAATAAAATTTCAGACAAAAGCTCCGTTAAGCTTAACGGAGATAAGGTGAATAACGGAGTGAATAACGGAGATAAAGTTGTTGGTCATTAAAAAAACTAAAAGAATTTGAAAAAGTTTATGCAAATTAATGTTTTCATTTTCAAACAAATATTAAGCAGATGTATAAAAAATTCTTTAATAAATAATTTTATAATTAATTATATTAATTTACTTAATTATATTATTTGATGATAAAAATATATTTAACATTTAAAATAATAGAATAATTTTTAACTTAAAAAATATTTTTAGGTTAAAAGTTATTTTATTATTTAAAATATGTTAAATATATTTCTCCTTGGAAAAATATAATAGCATAAATATAATTTAGTCATTCAAAGTGAGTTGAAACAGTCTTAGTAAAATAATTTCTTGGTGAAACAACTTCAAAATTGTAATTAGACAATTATAAATTTTTAAATTTTAATTGATTTTTAAATTGTAAAGGATATTAAATAAAAAAACTAAACCAAAATTTTTTCAAGCGCGATTATTTTTAATAATAGTTTTATACCGTAAAACCGCCTAAGTTCGGTCAGTTAACCTTAAAACATTTATTTATCACGCATAAATAAAAAAACTTCAAATTTTTTTCCTCAAACATACGGAAAATTATATTGATAATTGATATTGTAAAAATAAAATAAAAATGAAACATAAAAACTAGTACTCAATATTTAGTTTAAAATGAAAACATCTACTTTGACCGAACTTTCAATACCCATCTCATTAGTTCGATCGCTATATAAATACTCATAACGTATCACAAACTTAACGTGACAAATAATGAAAACCAATTATGATATATAATGAAAACTAAATTATGACATAAATTCTGGTAATAACAGAATTTATATCATAATTAAGAAGGGCGTAGCCCCAGGCTTCATTAGCCTCCTTAGTTAATGGGGCGTCGCCAAGACACCTCGCCCAATAAATTAAGGAGGTCGTCGCCCCAGGCTCAAAAAAAACAATCTTTTGGGCCACAAAAGAAATCAGGAAGGAGCACATAGAAAAAGGCCTTTTTAAATATTAGTAGTATTTTTAATTTTTATATTCAACTATTTTATTACTTTGGCCATAATCACATTTGCTATGCAACAGGTAAAAAAAATTTAAAATATATTTTTCAATTAATTTAAAAAGGTCTTTTCAATTAATAAAAAAACACTACTTCGCTTTAAATGAGCTTTGTATGTTTATTTGCAATTCTTGAACGTGTTGCTGACCATAATAGAACAGCAAGATCCACAGAACCAATCGTCACAGAACCAATCGTCACAGGATTCGCAACGCATCCATAATTGTCGTGAAGCTGTTATTTTATTTCCAAAAAATATGCCACAAGCGTAATATTTTCTAGCACTCAAAGAACCGTCGGTTAATTTTGAAATTATGAACAATTTTGTTATTCAAATAAAATACCAAGGTGAGTATGCATCATAAAAATGTCAAAATTTACTGGTAAATTTACAGGTCAAGTTACCGGTAAATTTTATATTCGCAACACTTATCAACATTTCACAAAATCATTGCTAATTGTCGCCTTCGCTGTTAATCACTAGTTTTTATAAAAAAAGTAGTTAATTTTCAAAAATCATTAATTTTTTTTTTTTGTAAATATAATTAATTTGGTGATTCTTAATAATACAAAGATTAAATATGATCATTTATTTTAATAAATTGCTTATTTTAGATTTTAATAGTATGCATTTTTTCAAACTGTTGTTTTGCTAAAGAATTATTTCAGCAGGTTGCATTTAAACGTTATTTTTTTTTATAGATTCTGATTTACGAACTAATTACAAATATTATTTTAGAAAAAAAAGTTTGTAAAATTTGAGTTTTGCATGCTTTTTTTATATTTTTTCTTAAATGATCGAAGTTACATGGTGGCCGAACTTAGATGATTTTACGGTACCTCTTTTTTAGCAATTATGTGAAAAAATAAAAATAAACAATAAAATTAGCTGAAAGGTTTTTAGTCTGACAATAGAATGGCGAACTTAAGGCCAAAAATACCGTTTACCTTATGTTACGCAGAATAACAAGTTAAAAAAACGTTTGAATTTTCAGGTCGAGTTCTGCGAATCAGTATTGAATCGGTATTCAAATTTTAGCATTTTGTGAATTCAACACTCTTACAATACCAGTACAAAAAAAAAGGTTCTATTAGAAATGATCTATTCGGGAAAATAAACGTGTTGCTTTGAGTCTATATACTTAACTTAAAATACACCAATTGCGATTATTTAAGATTTTCACTGAAACCAGCCCATATCTCTGCAAAAAAATATTGATGGCCTGACAATTTACAGAAAATTATTTTATTGTTGCGACGTATGAAGGAGTAGTCAGGTTTAGGGGTTGATATATTAATATGTTGGGGTTGGTATATTAATATGTTGGGTTAGGGGTTGATATATTATTAGGTTGGGGTTAATATATTAATTTGTAGGGGTTGATATATTAATTGATATATCAACACCTATTAGGTCATTAGTAAGTTCATTAAAACTAGGAAGCTGGAAAAACCTTTTTTTTTTCCTTGTTGAAAAACACTTTTTCAAATACCATTATCGTTATTTCAACAGTCAGTAGTTTCAATAGTGTCAATTATTTAAATTTTCTTGAAATATAAACATTTAATTTTATATTTAAAAAATGTTTATTAATAGATGTTAAAAGTCGTTGTTTTAAAGTAATACCAGTAGTTTGGCGGTGGAGTATTTTATTTTTTAAGTTATGAAACGAAAGAAACGCGATTAGAATTTCATTCATTCAAAGTTTTTGCAAACTATCGGTCACTCTTTTACTTAGAGATTTTTCCATTAAAACATGCAAGCTATAGAATTAAAAAAAAAAGCGCTAAAACTTTATTTTAAATAAAAAACATAATTGAGATAAATTCGCTAAGTTTTAAATAGGCGAATAAACCTAAATTATGCAAAGGGTTCTTTCATAAGTTTAACGTTAATGTAATGTAATATAAATATATATATATATATATATATATATATATATATATATATATATATATATATATATATATATATATATATATATATTTGTTTTCGATATTTATTCTTCATATAGAAAGATAATCTCAATAACTTTAAGATTTCAAAAAAAAAATTTTCGTTTTTTTGTCTTCATTTTTTGCGTGTAAACATTTCAATAACACGAATCAAGTAACATAATTAAAACCTTAACTTTTCTGATTATTTTTCTCAATAAAGCAACTTATAACTTTAACCTTAACATTTTCAGATTCTCAGTTTAAGCAACTTATTTCAACTTAACAACATTAACATACCCAATTGTTGGAGCATGCAATGATTAATAACTAACAACCATAGACAAATCTTTAACATCTTTCGTTATTATCTTTTGAAAACCTGAAAGATGTAAAGAAAAATGCATGGTAAATAAAACCCAATTGTTATCGGCAAGAAAATTAAGTAAAAATATAATCTAATTAAAAAAAAAAATCTAGTTTCGTCTAAAAAAAATTAAAACCCAATATTTAATTTGTATTTCTTATTAACTTGATTAAAACTTAAAGCGAAGTTTATGAAAATATTTAATAGCTTAACTAATCACTTTTTTTTAAAGTAAAAAAAATCAACTTACAGTTTTTATTAGCTTGATTAAAACTCTAATTTGAAATAAAATAAACAAAAATTAAGTTTTGTTTCGAAACACATACAAGTTAAACTTCTTTTGCAGTCGTTATTTGTTCGATTAAAATTTGAAATTAGAACGAGGAAATCCAGCGTGCACACCGAAATTCCACATTCTTTTTCTTTTAAAATTCGAATAAAATGTCACTCCATCTGCTTTGTAACAGTTAATAATTTTAAGAAAGCGCGTATATTAATTCAACATCTAAGTTATTAAAATGTACGTAAGGGGCGGTCAATTATTATTTATATTTACATCAACAATTTTCCGGCGTTTTATACCTCCGCCTCCCCCTTGTCAACAAGTTGTCAAACTTCTCGAGACCCCCTAAAATATTACGTCAACATTTAATTCCCTCTCACCCCTTCTTCCAAAAAAAAATTTAATTAAAATGGAAAAAAATAATAACTATTTTGAATAGAATAGCTTACAACAAAACAAAAAAGAGTAAGCTATTTAGAGAACCATTTAAAATTACAAATGCTTGCTATGAAAGAAAAAGCGAATAAAAGTAAAAGGTAAATAACTATATACCTTATATGACGTAGTTTATAACTATAAAAACTCCGAACAAAAAAAAAAAGATTAAAGGGTTCACAAAAATCTATAGACTTTGCACGTTTAAATTATGAACATATTTCAAATTAATGCAACACTTCAATGTGCCAATCTTCCTCTTTTAATCTTCCTCCTTCAATATCCCTCCTTTAATCCTCCTTCTTCAATCCTCCTCCTTCAATCCTCCTCCTTCAATCCTCCTCCTTCAATCCTCCTCCTTCAATCCTCCTCCTTCAATCCTCCTTCTTCAATCCTCCTCCTTCAATGCTCCTTCTTCAATCCTCCTCCTTCAATCCCTCTCTTTCAATCCTCCTCTTTCAATCCTCCTCCTTCAATCCTTCTCCTTCAATTCTTCTTCTTCAATCCTTCTCCTTCAATCCTCCTTTTTCAATTCTCCTCCTTCAATCCTCCTCACTTTAACTTGATAACTAGTTAAATTTTACAGTAAAAATTGTTTCTAATAAAGTTAAATAAAACGAAAAATGCATTTAACAAATTGTATAAACCAATGGTCAGCAACCTAATGAGACAGAAGACCCAAAAGTTATAATTTACAAAGTTTTAGTCTACTGTGCAAACAAAAAAGGTTCATGTATGTACAAGGTCTACATTAAACTATATAAACGTTATTACCAGGGGTCGGCAACCTGCGGCTTGCAAGCCTCGTGTGGTTTATTTGGTGTCAAGATGCGCCTTCACGCACCACTATTTTTTTTGATTATTTTTACGTTTCTAATGTAAATTTATTTGAGGGATATCGTACAATTTTCTAAAAGTCTTTAACCTGTAAGAAAGGACTTTGTTTTATCGCACTGCCTCGTAAAACCAAATATAAATAGAACAGCATAACATATCGAAGGCCTTAGATATGAACAGTTTTAAAAATAACCATTTCAAAAATGGTGAAATCAGTAAATTCATTTAAGTTTCATATAAAAAGAGAAATTTTGAAATCAAATGAAAGCTTTGAAATTTGATATACAAACCTTTTTGATAAATTTTTTTGTTAAACTTAATTTCTTATATTATGATTTATTTTTGATATTGCTTTATTTATAGATAGAGAGTAAGATGGGGTAATTTCGCCATTAATTCATTCAATTTAAATAACTTGAGAACTAAAAATGAAAATCGAATTTTTTCTATTGTTAATAATATTTTTATAAACTTTACAAACTTTATTTTTTTTTTTAAATAATTAGAACAGAAAAAAAGGGGTGGCGAAGTTACCCTAATAAAATCTAATTTTATTGGTGGCGAAGTTACCCTAATAAAATCTAATTTTATTGGGGTAACTTCGCCACCTATGTTATTAACAACATAGATTTTTTATTATAAATTATAAATCTTAAAAACACATTTACAATCAGTAAAATAAAAGAAATCTAACAATATTCAATAAGTGGGTGCATGACCATCTATACCGAGAGGTATTAGGGCATGTCCCTTCTACCTTTTTTACCTATTTTTTTTCTTTTTTTTTTAAAGAAATGTAGGATATTTTGAAAGCCGTGATGACGGTCCTGAGGGTAGGATACATTATTACAACACAAATTATAATATATGAGTTGTTTAAAATGTTTTAAAAATCCATCAATCACTTGGTTAGTGCAAGTAGCCGCTCGTACTGCTGAAATGCTTAGGGCTTTGCATTGACTTAATTCATTTGACCGTAGCCCCAGTCACCAAGAGCTTGAAGTATATGAACCAGTAAAGATTCAGTTACATAGCTAAGATTTGGTAATTTACCAGCCCAAGGTATCCTTTCTGGGAATTAAAATCTTCCTCCCAATGATCTTAAAGATATATAGTATAACTCTGCAGCTCGCTTGCAACAGTTCGCCAGCTTTAACTTTTGCAATGGCTTTTTCCGTTGGCTCTTCGCTATAATTGGTTACGGATTTTCTCTAGTAATTTCGCGGCATTGTTGCTGATAATTGATTTTATTAACTTAATTGGTTATAAGCCCAACATGATTTGAGAAACTAGTTATCAAAACAAGAAGATAGAGATTATATTAATTATCCAATCAAAACTAAACTAATTATTTTTTTACTTTATTTGTTAATTGTTTTCCTAAATTATTTTAATTAGACATTAATAAAATTTTCTAATTAAAAACGCATAAGACTAACATGACCTGATAAATTAATTACTGAAAAAAGAAGCAAAGAAATAATATTAATTATCCAATCAAAGCGCATTTCTATTTAATATAAATAAGTGGCGAAATTCCCTTATTTAGTATTTCCGTAATAACTTTAGAACCGATCAAAATTAGAAAGAAAAAAACAAGACAAAGATTCTTTGAAAAATTTCCAATATTTTTTGTTTTTCAAATTTTGAATGGAAATAAAAATTTGATTTTTATGCGAATTTTAAATTTCCTGTTTTTTTTATAGATTATTTTTGTCAATTAATTTTCTTATTAGGTTTTCACAAAAAGAAGATTTTTTTTTACATAATTTGATAAGAAGCTTGCTTTTTTTTATATATACTGTTTATATGTTTATTTATTTTATATATATTTCCCTGTCTGTTATATATACTGTTTATTCATTTTTATTTTATGAAAACTTTTTTGGTGTTTGAAAACGTTTAATTTTATTTTTCAATTGTATGAACAGCGAAATATATGTTGAAAAAAAAACAACCTGTTTATGAATTTAGGGTAGATTAGGGTATTATAAACACCTTAAATAAAAGTTAAAATTGGAGAGAGTGGGGAGAAGTGGGACGATGGAGAAGTGGGACAGCCTGAAATTTCTAAATAGGAGTGGTGCCTAAATACAGTTATTTAATTTAAACAATTAAATTTCTTCCCCTCTATTTAATAGAAATTGCTTTGTTTACCTGCATGCACTGGAAGCCCAAATTTTGAAATGGACCTCAAAAAAGTGTTTACATTGGGGTGAAATAGGACAGAAAAAAAAATATTTATGCCCACCTTTTTCATGTTTACGCTTGATTATTTCTACCGGTGAAAGCTCTTGAACTTTATGTCGGTTAAGTGATTTTTTGATTTTATCATTTTCTATTTAATAATTTGTGTTAAAATGTTGTTTTAAATATATTTGTCCCACTTCTACTAACACAAGTCCCACTTTACCCGAATGGCACGGTTTTTCTAAGAGCAAAAATTTATATACTTAGTTATAATTGGCAGGAAATCAAAGAGCGTTGAATCGGTGCCTAAAAAGAAGGTTTATTTGTAAAAACTTGTTTGGTTCAGTTTATAGATCAAATAAAAAAGACATTGCAGTTACCCTAAAAATATATTTACGTTTCCCACTTCTCCCCACTCTCCCCTTCTTATTAAAAATAAATATGCTGGATCCAAAATTTTTGCGAATAAACGTTTTTTAGGAAATACTACTCATAATCTCCACAAAATATTTGGGCAACCAAAATTATATCTTAAAAACACAGAGGTTTTAAAAAAATAGCAAAAATGATCATATAACCCAAACCACTTGATAATATGAGTAGGGTTATTATCAAATAAATAACTAATTAATAAATAATTAAATAATTTTTTTTATTTGAATTTGTTTGAAGTGTATTTTGGTTTTTTAAAAATTCAAATAACAATAAATTTTGCTCACTAAACAGTTAAAAAAAAAAGAATGTAAATTTTTTCTGTCTTTCTTTTCATCTGTGTTCAAGCATTTTGTTTACATTTTATTCTCGCTTGTTCAGCCAACAAAGTCAATTTGATGCTTCTTTTACTGAGTAGTGGCGACATATTTTTTCATTATGAATATAAATAAAATAATAAATTTACTTTTAAGTTTTTTTAGAAGACATAAGTTTAAATAAGATTCTGAAAATAGAATATCAGCCGATCGAACCAACGGCAAAGCTTTATTAACTTTGAAAGCATTCATTCAAATGGTTCAATTGTCAAGTGCAAATATTGCTCTTCAACATTTCAACCAGCAGCCCAAGCTCGATGATTTTTCATCTTAAAAACGTTGAAAGTCATAAAATTATAAAACTTTTGGAGTTAAAGAAACCAAAATCAGTTAAGAAAAAGAGTAGTCAGATTTAATTACTGCTGTTGTCTTAGAAACAAGATTGATTAACCTAAGGCTGTTCTTGCCAGACTTGTTGTAGTTGATCTTATTCCAATTTTTAAGTTAGAGAAAAATTCTCTAGATAAATGGACATCAAAGAAAAACCATAGGTATATATGTTTAAATTTGCATTTTTCGAAAGGACAAGCTCAATCTCCTGGATTAATGGTTCTATGACACCAGGGAAAGCATTTAAAATGATTATAAAAAAGATGAAAGATTTTAATTTAAATCTTGATCAGATATTCTTGGTATCTTTGGTATACCTACTAAATAGACTGATGGTGGTGTAATGATTTACACAAAAGACTGTTATTGAAATCAGGGCCGTCTTAAGGCCATCGGGGGCCCTAGGCTAGACTAAATTTGGGGGCCCCCTTTTTCCTTAGTAAAAAAATTAAATCAAATACTAAAATAGGAAACATTTATTAAAGCAATGATAAAATTTACATGTGACGTTTACGTAATTTTTTTCTTGAAAATTCTTTAATAATATCATCAAAATCAATGGTTAAAAGAACATCTGATTCAATTGACATTAACGACAAACAGTTCAATCTTTCTTGCAGCATGGTTAGCGGAGTTCATTTTTTATAAGTTTTAGTTTTGAAAATGATCGCTCGCCAGTGCAATTTGAGACCATCATTGACAGAAAAATTCTAAGGGAAATTTCAATATTTGGAAAAGTTGATTCCAAGTGGTCTCTTTTTAATGTTGAGTAAAATTCTGTAAATGAATGTTCATCTTTTGAAATGTAATATTTAAATTGCTGGCACTCAAAAAAAAGTTCATTTTCATTTATGTCTTTCTTATAAATTTGTGCTAGGTTTGAACAATGGTCTTTTAGTTCAACATTGGCAATTGTTTGAATGTTTACTAGAAATCCGAAACTGTCATTGATCTTCTCATATGCTGATGATCTTTTTTCTAAATTTGATGTTAGTGAATCAATAACAGGAAGGTATGTTTCAATTTTGAATTTATAACTTCCCTGAAATTCCAATTCTTCAGCCTCACCATCAAAGAAGGCCATACGTCGGCTTCTTTTTTTTGTTCTTTTTGAAGAATCTCTGTAGTCAGTGTTTGGAAGCAAGATTTTGGCTTTTTCCTGGTAATTCTCAAATTGACTCCTCAAATCTTTAATGAAATGCAACAATGACTTTAGAATCCGAACTGCAACATCCAGGTTTAAATTTTCTTTCTGTAAAATCTTCGATGTTTCATTAAAATGACAAAGAATATCATTCCAGAAAATTGTCAGAAAAACGATCTCAAAAGTGTTCATTTTCGTGATGAGATTTTGAGCATCATTTTGAGTTTCTTTTGACTAACTTATGTCCTTGATCAAAAATTCAAGTGCTTTTTTAAGCTCATTATAACTGTCATGCAGACAAGTTACAGCATCTGCACGTGCTGACCATCGAGTTCCAGAAAGCTGTTTGACAATTTTTTGCCTTTGCCAACAAAAGACAGAAGCACTTGCTAACGATGAGTTAATGCAGAAAAAGAGTTGTAGAGGCATTGAACAAAGTCAAAAAATATAATTGCTTCTAAACAACATCCAGCTGCACTGTTGCCAACCAGATTTAAAGAATGTCCAGCACAAGGAATAAACAATGCTGATTCACTTTTGTCTTTAATCCTCTTTTGTAGGCCTGAGTACTGTCCTGCCATATTTGATGCATTATCGTATGACTGCCCACGACAGTCAGATATTGAAATTTCATTTTCTTGTAAAAAATTCAAAACCACTGTTTCTAAATGTTCAGCTCCATGCCCGTGAATGGGAACAAATTGCAAAAAACGCTCAACTGGTGCCAAGTCTTTAACATATCGAACTGTAAAAGTTAATTGATCTACATGTGACAAGTCTGGAGTTGAGTCAACGCTGATTGAGTAGTATTTTGCTTTTTTTAATTCAGAAATTATTTCGCTCAAAACTTTATTTCCCATTAGGCATATAAACTCCTCACAGATATTGGCGGAGAGGTATGAAGTATTACCTTTTCCAGAATTTCCATGTTTTTTCATGTGTTCATGTAGGAATGGGTCAAACTGGCTAAGTAACTCAAGAGTTCCTAAATAATTACCATTTTGCTCTGAACCAATGGTTTCATTGTTTCCACGAAATGGCAATCCTCTTGATGACAAGAACTTTACAACTGCAACAATTCTTTTCAGCACATTTTGCCAGTACAATTGTTCGTTATGTAACTGTTTTAATAATACAGAGTCAAGCTGGCCACTTTCTCTCTGCCGACTGGAGTAAGTAAGCATATTTTTGTGATGTTCAGAACCATTCTCGTGTCCAGATATACATTTTAAGGCATTTTTCCAGTCATCAAATCCAGTTGTGGAAAAATTAGAGTGTTTGCTGGAGAATAAGGTACAAGCAAAGCAAAAAACAGAACCTGTTGAAGGTGAGTATAATAGCCATTCACGATTGACAAATTCGCCATTGTGTAGTTCACGTCTAAAGCAAGATTTTGATAAGTACCTTTTTTGTCCGCAACTCAACCTTTCCGAATTTTTGAAGCTCCCATCATTGTTCTGGCACATGGACGGGCCATTAGAAATCCAAAATGATTGAGCTTCTTGGGATAACTGATGCCACAATGCTGGGTCAGTTTCTTGAGTAGTTTTTGTTGTTGCGTTTGGATAAGTTTTAATTTGATTTGATTCTGGCTCCTGTGCTGGTTTTGGCTCCTGTACTGGTTCTGGCACCTGTGCTGGTTCTGACTCTTGCTCTGGATCTGGCTCCTGCTCTGGTTCTGGCTCCTGTTCTGGTTCCAGTTCCTGTTGAATTTCTAGAGTTTCATTTGGCAACAAAGCACTATCAATGCTTACGAAATTTGAAGTTGGACAAAGAAATACATCTTCGGACACAACAGGCTTTGACTTTTGTACCAAAAGAAATGATGTCAAAGGAAGATATTTTGAAATGTCTTATTTTGCTTTAGCGGCTTTTTTCCTCTTTGCAGCACCACTTTGATAAGTCCGATTAGACATGTTAAATGACTTTTTTTCAAAACAGATGTTTTAAGTTGATCACAGCAATTTCAAATTCAATCTAATGGGATATTTTAAGTGCTTGTATTTAACACTTCTTATCGGAAAATTTATGTTTATTTTCGGATGCATGCATGCATTTTTGCTTATCAAGAAAAAAAAAATTCCCTAGGGGGCCCCCAAACTGAAAAACTGATACTTTTCTAAAAATAATTAAAAAAAAATCTTATCAAGAAAAAAATTATTCCCGAGGGGCCCCCAAACTATGATTTCTTCAGAAAATTTAGAAATATAATTTTTTATTTATATAAATTTGAAAAAAAATCCAGACACATTTTGGGGGCCCCTAAAAATTGGGGGCCCTAGGCTGCAGCCTACCTAGCCTATGCGTTAAGACGGCACTGAATGAAAGATATAATCTCAATTGAAAATAGTCCATCAATTGAGTCAAATAAGAAGAGTGCTACTCCAGAATCTAAGGAATTGTTGCCAAAGAAGAGGAGAATTTATGAACTTTATGAATATTTATCTGACACTGTTGTGGCTTCACTAACTAAAAATATGTTATTAATTATTAAAAAAGAGAAGAAGCTCATTATTGATTCCTCATCAAAACGTCTTTGAAAAAGATTTGATTTTTTGCCTCTTGAAAAGGACTTGAAGTAGAGAAATATTTTTCTTCTGCTTCTTGCTTAATAAATTCTTTGTATTCACTTCCATGCAAACACTTTAAATAACATTTTAACGACGTAGTTGTACCTTCTTTTCTTGAATACGTTTTCCAACAAACTTTGCAATTTGCCTTATTAGCGTCAACTTTATTGAAATACTTTCATATAAAACTTGTTTTTGGCTTTATCGTTTAGTCTTTAAATAAAGTTATCAAGTCAATAATGACAAATACTACACTCATGCACTGCTAAGACTTTTAACTCACAAGTAAAACAACTTTAAATAAATTAGCTTCTTTTAATATTAAAATATAACTGTTTCGAATTACAACAGTCAAGTTTGATAGAACGCGCTGCGTTCTAAGTTTAAATTTTTGTTAAAGTTTCGGTTTAAAATCATCGGAGACGGCTCCGAAATTATTAAACCGGAGTCGGAGGTGGAAGTCATTCGGAACTTCCGATTTTTCGGAGCTGGAGTCGAAGCTCCGTAACATCCCTACAATAAATCATTCACCATTGTCTGTTCAGTGGGTGCGTTGTAGTTTAAACATGATGAGTCATTATAAATGAAGCATCAAAAGTACTGTAACAATTGAAAAAAGTGGGAAGGTTATTTATTAGTTTTTTATCTAATCAAGATTTTACAACTTGGTCGGAAATCAAGTTATCAAAAATAATTTCTATTTAATTTTTAGAATTTTTATTTTAAGTTATCCGATGTATAGTTGTGATAACATTTGTTTATTAAAAATTAGCTTATGTGTACTTATGATAACATTCGGTTATTTTAAATTTAAATTCTGAGCGAATTTTTATATCAGAATATGTTTTATAATCAGATAATTAATCTTGAAGTAACAAATAACTTATAAGCGAATACAAGCAAGATAATCTTCGAAATTTATCGTCAATGTATTTCCTATTTTCAGACATTGTATGAATAGATTATAAAAAATTTTGAAGTGGCCGAAAACGAAGGACAACATCTCGTCAAAACTACTAATTGAAGCTGAAGCAAAAAAAATTTATTTCACTATAACATCTAAAAGAAAATTCAAATTTATTAATTAGTGTTACTCAAATAAAACTTAGAATAAATGAAGCTACACTATGTTGACGTGCGGCAGGAAAACACCATTTATTTTAAAAAGCAGCAAAGCGTCCTAAGTTTGCTAGAGAGCATGCATAAAAGAAAAATACAGGAAAAATACATTTGATTGGAAAAAAGTAAACTTGAACTTAAAGTTCCAAAACGTTGCCATAACGGGTGATGCAGAAGTTATCGGACAAAATAAAAACGTCAATAACTTATTTATAAATAAAAAAACAAACTACTATTATATTTTTTTAAAATAAAGCATTTATCTTTCAATAAAAATATATTATTTTTTATATGAAAAAACACCACCATCTGCAATTGATCTCAATTTTGCTCTGACGCCTTTCATATGCGACTGTAAAAAGTTTAAATCAATTTCTTGTAGTTTTAGTTTAATGCGATCAATCAAAACTTGCTCTGTTGAAGCTTGCCAATCTCCCTCGTAAACCTTCTGTGCCAAATGTCCCCAAAAATTTTCAATTGGTTGTGCTTGAGGCACATTTGGGGGATTGGATTCTTTATCAACGTGATAGACATATTGGTCCATCCAATTTAGAGAATCTTTAGAATAATGAGAACTTGCTAAATCTGGCCAAAATAAATAGTTAAAGTCTCCATGATACTTGTGAATAAATGGAAGAAGTCGTTTTTCTAAACATTCATTAATATAGATTGATAAATTGATCGCTACAGCCTTGGAAGTGCAAAACAATGGCTCGGACATACCACGGTCAGTTATGGCTATCCACATTAAAAATTTTTTTGGAAATTTCTCTTTTCCTATAAAACGAACACTTCTTGAGGATGTCTTTTTGTTGTTTGCGGAGTATCCAGAATTTCCAGGCATGTTGTCCCCTGCAAAACAAAAGTATTTTTCTACAAGCGATTTTGTGTTATAGAGTTGGTTAACTAGTTTCCTGCTTCTTTTTTTTGCCTTTATTTGTTGTTCTATAGTGTATTTTGGAGTCTTTTCACGTTTTCTATATTTAATATTTATTTTTTTAACTGACGTCCAATTGTCGATTGATTTACACCGAATTTAATACCTATTTTTCTCTGACTGACCCCTTTTTGATTGTTGACAAGTCTCGTTAATTCGGCTTTCTTTTTTCTAGTTCAGGATGTCGGACGACCAGGTTACTTTCTATCAGAAAATGATTGAACAGTTTCAAGTCTTTTTAGGTTATCATATTTTGTTCTTCGAGCAAATCCTTCCTTTTCAAAATGATTTACGATTTATTTATTTTTTATATTAGGTTTATTTACAAAAAACATTTTTAGTCGCTTTCGAAAAGATTCTTGTTCAGCTGCATTTAACCTCATTTTAAATAATTGTGTTTTAAATAGTAAAGTTTATATTTTATAGAACGTTTATGCTTACGCATATAACCACAAAAACTAATTATTATGCTCAAATAATGAAATTAGGATTTGTCCGATAACTTCTGCATCACCCGTTAAAGTGCTGATAAGGTCAGGAATGCAGATAAAAGTACATAAAAACTACAGTTAAACACTGCAAAAGCTTTGTTATTTTTTAGGCTGTTGTTCGAGTGAAGGTGTTCGTAAACTACAATTTATTGATGGTAAAATAACAAAAGGCTATATTGATATCATAATAAATAATTTTCCAGGCTTAATTTATCAATTAAGTTCAATGGGTAACTACATCTTTTAACATGGTGATAACCCTAAACATACTGTCAAAACAACAAATAAATTTTTCGAAGAAATTCACAAGTTTGGTGCCATGGCCACGTCAGAGCTCTGATGTTTTGCTGATGTTTTACTTTTACTCTGATGATTTAATTTTCTGTAAATCAAAAAAGAAAAATAATAATTATAATAATAAAATTTTAAAACCAAAATTTTTTATCAAAAATTTAATACATTTATAAATTATATGTGAAGTTTGTTTCTTCATTCTTTTTGTACTTTAGTACTGCCGATAGTTTGTCTTCAAATTTTTGAATGTAAATTTATTTTTTATAAATTTTGGTTTTAGAATTTTTTTTATTTTTATATCTTAATTTATTGAAAAGTAAATTGAGAAGCGAACCGAAATATCAGTTTTTACTATATCTTCTCTTAGAGAGGAGTATAGAGATGAGTTTGTCAAAATTTTATCTATAACGGAAATTGTTCCACGATTGTAGGGGAGAAGGGGGCAGATTTGAACGGGGGCAGCTTTGAAAAAATGCTTTTTTGAAGCGTTTTTGTATTTAAACTTAATAAAATTAAATATTTCGTGAAGACAATATTTACCATCGCAGCTGTCACCTGTTTTTCCTTGCATTTCGCTTAAACTGGAAAAAATATTTGATTGATTTGTTTTTGAGGAAATATCGTAAATATTTCAATGTAAAGTTGTAAGATTTTCCTGACCATGTTTCTTACTTGTGAGATGTTTAATGTTATTTAAGAATAATTCATAACATTTACTATTAAGCAGAAAATATCAATAATTGAGATAATTTTGTTTAAAAAAATCATCGTTTGTTATTTTAATTGCTGTTGGGGCAGTTTTGAATAAAACGAATGGGGCACCTTTGAATCGTTTAAACTTCTCGCACTGTTTTGCTTGATTATTACGGCCTGAATTTTGATTGTCTAATATTAAAAATGGTTCGAAATTAAAAAAAAAAGAGGGTGACAGAAGTCATAGAGGAAGATATTAATAATGCTGTTCTCCTAGTTGTAAATGGATTAATGAGGCCAAGCGAAGCTGCTAAAACTTATAATATAAAACGTAATACTTTACATTACAGAACAAAGAAGTGTAAAAATTTATCTAAGACCAACCTTGGTTTGACAACTAAATATACTGTCGCACAAGTATTTAACAAAGACGAGGAATTAATGTTAAGAGACTACCTAATAAAAAGCTCTAAAATGAACTATGGCTTAACATATAAACAAGCAAAAGAATTAGCATTTCATTATGCTATGAAACTTTGCAAATGCCCAAGTAAATGGAGGGAAAATAAACAAGCTGGTATAGAGTGGTTGAAGGGTTTCATCAAACGTCACCAAGAACTTTCACTTAGAAAACCTGAAAATACAAGTTTGTCTCGTTCAACAAGTTTCAATCAGCACAATGTAAATCAGTTTTTTGATAACTATGAAAAAGTTTTAAAAAAATGTAATTTCACTCCTGATAGAATTTATAATATCGACGAAACCAGCATTATGACAGTAGTACAAGCACCCCATGTTATAGCATCACGAGGAACAAAACAAGTAGGACAGTGTGTGTCTGCTGAACGTGGACAACTAATTACTATGTGTGGTATAGGAAATGCCATAGGAAATTTCATTCCACCTGTCTTCATATTTCCAAGAGCACGGTTTCATGACACCATGATAAAAGGAGGACCACCTGGTTGTATTGGCTATGCAAACAGTCCAACAAGTGGCTGGATGACAGAGCCATTGTTTTTAAAGGTTCTAGAACATATAAAAAAACTAGTCAGATGTTCAAAAGAGGATCCTGTTTTACTCTTAATGGATAATCATGAAAGCCATTGTACATTAGATGCCATTAATTATTGTTGTGAAAATGGAATGGTAGCTTTAACATTTCCTCCTCACTGCACTCATAGAATGCAACCTTTGGATGTGGCAGTTAATGGTCCTTTCAAGCAAAAATTGTCTATCTCTCAGAATGATTAGCTTGTATGCAATCCAGGAAAAACCATAACTATACATGATTTAGTTGGTATAGTGACACCAGCATATACTACAACATATATTGCCAGGAATATTATTGCAGGTTTTTCCACATCTGGAATATATCCTTTTTCACGACTTGCTTTCTGCAATGACAGCTTTCAAAGTGCTGAAGTGACTAATCGCCCTCTAATAGAATCATTTAGTATAGCTACCTTTGATAATTCACATCAAATTCCTATAACACCTGAAGGCATAGTTATGCAAAAACAAGATTGCATGATTGATTATAAGGATGATGAGCAAAAAATTACAAGCAATGCCTTACAACCACAGCACACAATAACACCTGAACCAGTAAGACCATATCCAAAAGCTCTACCTCGTAAGAAAACTAATAAAGGTAGAAAAAGTGGGAAATCTAAGATTCTTACTGACACCCCAGAAAGAGAAGAAATAAAAAAAATCTTATCTTTTACGCAAGACAAGACTTGAAAAACAAGAAACTTACAAAATTAGATCCTCAAAATCCAAGCTAAAAAAAAAAATTCTTTAATCTATGTTAACTTTTAATAATTTTGATTTTTTACACGGTTTTGTTTTGAATGTTTAGATTTTGTTGCTTGTAAAGATTCTTTTAAAAATTATTTAATGTTTATTATATATATATATATATATATATATATATATATATATATATATATATATATATATATATATATATATATATATATATATATATATATATATATATATATATATATATATATTCTTTATTAGATTGTAAGTGTTTTTTAAATGTTATATAATACAATACCATACTAAACAATGCACTAACACAAACATTTGTGTTTTTGAAGTGTAACATTTTAATTAGATCAGTGGATGCTTTAATATTTTAACATAACTATTGTTTTATCGATTGTTACTAATAGAAACTTAAACTTTATCCATTACCATTTACCGGTTTAATTGGGTTTTCTTAAGTTTAAAGGTTAGTGAGTTTTGCAAGGTTGTTTTTTTTTTTTTCAAGCTGCTTCTATTTGCACTAACACAAACATTTGTGTTTTTGAAGTGTAACATTTTAATTAGATCAGTGGATGCTTTAATATTTTAACATAACTATTGTTTTATCAATTGTTACTAATAGAAACTTAAACTTTATCCATTACCATTTACCGGTTTAATTGGGTTTTCTTAAGTTTAAAGGTTAGTGAGTTTTGCAAGGTTGTTTTTTTTTTTTTCAAGCTGCTTCTATTTACAGCTTAAATAGCTTTATATAACTTTTGTTTGATCAAGTCTCTAGAGTGATTATAAGATTAGATTGTTTAAAAATATATATATATTTTTACTATTAGAAACCAAAACTTAATGAAATTTAAAAGTAAATCAATGCTTTATTTAAAAAAAAAGAAGTTTATTCACTAGTTATTCCCATTTGTCAGAGATAATTCAAAGCTGCCACAGGTGTGTTCAAAGCTGCCTCAGGTTGGGGCAGTTTTGAACATTTTCACGCATGTTGAAGAAATAAGGATTCTGACTTATTTTTTAGCTCAAAATTTGTTAAAACTCTGCAGTTTTATACCTTAATCATTGTTTTGAATATTCAGAAAAAAAAAAAGTGGTTTGACTACTTAAAATATTGATTTATAAGAAAAAGTTTAAAAAGTGTTCAAAGCTGCCCCCCTCTCCCCTATCTATAATTACATATATATTCCTAAAACACCATTATAAGCACTTCCAAACAAAGAAAAATAGATTAAAGTAAAATAATTGAATTGAAAATGGTTACTAGCTAAATGAAAAATTTTTCAAAAACTCTTCATAAAGCATTTGAAAAACAGAAACGAAGTCAATATATTTATTTTTTTAATTTTATTTATTTCGTCATTAAAAAAAAGGATACAATGCCGAGTTATATAAATAAAATCTACGTGACCGGGGCTAAAAGAAGACAATATTTTTATCATCATATTATACTTTCATCTGCAAGTGTGTACAATAGTTGTCCCAAAAAAAAAGAAAAAAAGACTATACCCTCAAGTGTTTAGCATTTGGTCTGAAGAAAAAGAAAATACCCATACGTTTTTGTTCATTTAGTCGACAATTGCAAGGTGCATATTTTGTTACTTTCGCTTTTGTAATAAATGTCATAAAAAAAGCATTGCTGTGTAAAACAGAAAGATTTATTAGATAAGTTTAAGAATGTCTATAAATTTTTCTAGAAGCACTAGTTAAAATTCAATTCAAGAAGTAAATCTATTAGAAAAGTAAATCTATTAGAAGTTTTCCCAATATCAACTTTTTTTTTAAACATAAAATGTTCAAAAATAAAAATAAAGCAAGGTGCAAAGAGAAAATACAACTGCTCTATTAGTTCTAGAAGAACTGTTTACCTTCTTAATTATCCCATAAAAAATTGCCAACAAACCAATGAATTTGAGGAAAAACTTATAAAGAAAAAAAAAGTAATTGTGAACTACTACGTTATTAAAAATAATTTTTATTTATAATCAAGTATTGATTTTATTTCCAGAACAACTTTATAATTAATAGAGGCATATTAAATTAACAACAAATTTAAATAAAAAATATAACTATTAAACACTCTTAGATTAAAGAAAATGACTAAAAAAATCATAGAGCTCACTCCTGATGAGCTTATTGAAACAATATCAATTGTGGCAACAAGATATAGTATTAGAATACGACCTCAGACCCAAATTATGTCTGCCATTCTTTCCAAATCTAATGTTAAACTTAAAGAAATAAACATCTCTTGGTCTTCTGTTCACAAAAAACGGTTTCAGATAATTCAGTCAACAGGGAACCTTCTAAGAAATCAAATAGTTGATTTACTAAAAAGTAAAAGACTAGTTCTACATTTTGGCACTAAACTAGTTAATGAAATTTTAGAAGAACTTCAAATATTTTTTGTTTATGACAGAATGGCTGTGAGTGTTAGTTCTCCAGATGCTCGAGATTACGACGATATATTCCTTGGGATTTTCCAACTAAAAAATGGGCTGGAGCATGTCAGGCAATTGAACTAATAAAGTTATTAGAAAATTACGAGTGCGTTAATCTACTGTTTGCTTGCTGCTGCGATACAACCAGAAGTAACACGGGGAAATATTCTGGAGCAATTCAATTGCTGAGCGTAAAACTTAAAATCCCTTTAACATGGTTGTTATGCAGGCATCACATATATGAGCTGCATATGTCTCACTTCATGAAAGTACTCAGAGGAAAGACAAAAGGTTCCCACAGAGCATAATTATTAAAGTTACAAAAAAAGGGAACGAAGTTTGTACAGAAAAGAACACTCTAAATAATATTGTAAAAGTGTGTTGGAATAACCTAGAAAATGATTCAGTGTTGTACACTCTTGCAAAAGATGCCCTTACTTTATGTTCAAAAACTCTGCTCAAAAATACTTTTATAAGAGATGATTATAGAAACCTTTGCCAGCTTGTTGTTTTGTATCTTGGTGAAAATGTAACTAATTTTAACTACCATCAACATGGCGCTTGTCATTAGGCACGTTTTATCGCAGATTGACTTTACCTCCTTACATTGGAAATGACGAAAAATGTTGTTAAATAATGACAGAAAAGGAAAAAAATGAGGTACAGAAGGGAAATTTCTTTACCGCTATTCTTTATGTGCCATGGTTTTTTTAAAGCACCCAAGCATAACCTCGATTCTTTCAAGGCAAGTCTTAAAACGCAAGAGCAATACAATGACCAGTAAAGATAGTCTTTAACAAAGAGTATAAAACGACATTCTTGGTACTTAACTTCTCCCTTGCTGTGTTAGCGATTGGAGATAACGTAACCGTAACGTTGAAGACTATGAAAAAATAAAAATGATTAATAACCTATTCATACATTTCATATCGGGGATTTCATATGCCTACATTTCATATTGGAGATTCTCAAATTATTCCAGTTCTTGATTCCAATTAATAGTTACACATCCAGCAAAGTTGCTACCTTTGGATCAAAATTTTTTTTATATTCTATCTTTATAGACCAAATCACTTAGTTTGGAGGGTATAGTCTCTTGATTTTCAAATTTTCATCATTTTTTGGGACACCCTAGTGCACAAGGTAAACATACAATTACTTTGTAACATTTAAAAATTATTAATTATTTAAAAATTGTTAGCACAGGTCCAAGTTTAGCATCAAAAATAAAAAAAGTAAAACTCGCTTCAAATCATAACTAAACTCTAATAATGATACAATGAACAATAATAGCTAATAAAATTAGAATTGCTTGATGCCATGTACTTACTTAAACTAAATAAGGTAATAGATGATGTAATGGAGTTGATGATGTAATGGAGTTGATGATGTAATGGAGTTGGTGATGTAATGGAGTTGTTGATGTAATGGAGTTGATGATATAATGGAGTTCATGATGTAATGGAGTTAATGATGAAATGAAGTTTATTATGTAGGCAATAATGTAGTAGTTAAATCAATGTCTTATTTAAAATTCCACTTTTGCATCTATTTACACTCTCTTTAGAATAAGGAATCTTTCCTGATAAACATAATGTTGTAAGGGTGATACCTATACTAAAATGAGAAGTTAAGACTAGTGTCTCTTCCAAAACTTTGTATTTTCAATCAAGACATAAAACAAGAAAACACTTTAAAATTTCTCGGCATGCTTTTTGATAAAAATGTGGCGTTGAGAGATTACATACAATCTCTCGAAAATACAATCTCATGGAACATAAGCCTGCTTTGCAAAGCAAGACCTTTTTTAAATCCAACTTGTTTAAAGCTTTTATATTTCTTGTTCATTCATTGCCATTTAAGTTACGCAAACATTGCAATGTGAAGTAAAAATAAAAATAAAATGAAAAAACTATTTAATAAACAAAAGCATACAATTAGAATCATTTCCAATGTGGGCCGTTATACACACTCCCATGCATTATTTGTTAATTAAATATAATGAATTTTTATCAATTAAATGTCTATCAAATTCTTACATTTATGTTCGAAATTAATAAAAAAATTTACCCACAATAGAAAATAAATCAAAATGGATATCTAAATAAAATTTCAAATTACAGTTATATTCAACCCAAAAGTTATTTTGCGGCGGCTAAATGTTCGATTTCTACTAAAGGACCAAAATTATGGAATAACATATTAACTAATGAACTTAAAACTGTTGCTACGCTTAATGAGTTTAAGAACAAACTGAAGCAAAAACTATTTATGAACGACGTAGCGCTCAGCTTTTTCTGAAGTTTTAATGGTTGCTTCTTTAAACATACCCAACAATTAGATATTTGTCAATATCGGCTTGACAATCTTAGATAAGGTTGTGTCACTTGTTATCGCTTCAATGCTTCTTTTTTTTATGAAAAAACTATGATTTATAAGAATTATTCACATACTTCAAGGTATATGCTAGTGTAAAAGGAAAAAATCAGAATTATCCTTGCATTTTTTCAGTAATATAGACGGGTTGCTTTGTTTACAATCTAAAGCGCGTGCGCAAAAAAATACAGGCAAAACATTGGAGCTAAAGCAAAGTAAGCAAAAGTATAGTGTGAAGAGACTATGTGAATCGAAAATACTCACTCTACTCACTACACAAGTAGAAAATAAAGAAAGTAAAATGTGTCAAATTTTGTTAACCAGTATCAAAGTATACTTTGGCAATTTTTAAAAGGTAAATAAATTTAAAATGATTAAGATATATTTCTAATAATCTATACTTCTATCAACCAAGGCTGGGTCCCTGCTAAGTTATAGAAAAAACTGAGAATTTGTATCAAAGTTTACATAAATTAGCATCGAAAACTGTTGTTTTTAAAATTATTAGTTGGTATATTGATGAAACAGAGACTGTAATGAAACAGACACCGCATATAAAATGAGCTTTACTTTACTCCTAAAGTTCAGGCTAAACCAATTACTGCTCATTATGAGCAGAATTACAGAAAAATTAAAAGTTTTACTCAAACTGTTTATGAAATCTCATCAAAATTAACTTAATACTATAAAAACTTTTTTAAAAACTTAAAGAAAAAACACTTCTTCGAAAATCCACAGGGCTGGACTGCATTTGTTTATAAAATACTGAATATGTTTATTGATAACCGCTCACAAGTCTTTATAAATTAAATAATGTAATATTCTGAAACTGTTTGCTATATTCTAACAGACTATAATCTTAAAATGGAAAGTATTGCAAAATATAAACTTTTGAATGCAATGTCTCAAACAACAAATAAATCTTTACCTTTCTGTCTCGGGTTTTTCATTGATGTTGATTATCTTAAGTGCAAGTCCAGATGGAATTGAAAAATGGAATTGTAATGTAATGGGTATTTTTTAAATGAAATACTCAGTAAATGTAGAAACAGTTTAGAGTTGTGGAAAGATGACCTAAATTATCCACTTAATAAAGATGGTCTAATTAAAACTAATCACCAGTATTACTATCAAATAAAACAACAAACAATGGTAACCAAAACAAAATATTGTCTGTTAGAGTAATGGAAACATGACAAATAATAAACTCTGAGAAATTTTGTTATATGTTTAAAGATAAACTTAAAACAGTTTTTAAAAAAGTTGACAAAAATTGTAACAAGAAAATTGAATCAAAATCAACTGCATCTATTCTGCACGTGAAAATGTTCAAAGTTTCTTTCATTGACAGAATGTATTAATTTTCATTGTCCAGTCAAATGGTATCATTAAAAGTGTGCTTATATTACAATACCTCAGTTTTCAAATAAAAAATGTTATTGCTCTATATGCATTTTGCAACCTAAAGACAATATATAAAGCTTTTGTGTAACATTACTAAATAAAATTTAACTTCAAAATTTAATTTAAATAAATTGCGGAGTTCCCCATGGATTAATATTTGGACCCCTGCTGTTTTTAATTTATATTAATGATATTTATTTGTCTTCAAAAATACTTAATTATATTATTTTTGCTGATTACACAAATGTTTTCTTTTCTGACTAAAATTTAAAAAATATTTTTTATATTGTAAACACAGAATTAATATATCTTAATGAGTGGTTTGAAGCAAATAAAATTTCATAAAATATTGAAAAAACGAAATATATTTTGTTTGCTAAGTCATCTAAATCCAAGAACTTTCCACTCAAATTAACTGAACTAACAATTAACAATATTAAAATAAAAAGAGTTTTTTCAATAAAAATACTAGGAATAATTTTCGATGAGAATTTAAATTGGAAAAGCCAAACAAAGCTAGTCGAGAACAAAGATTCAAAGAGCCTGGGGATTATGTACAAGACAAAACATCTTTTAAATAATTTATGTTTAAAAAATTTATACTTTTCATTTATACATAGTCATGTTAACTATTGTAATATTGCCTGGGCAAACTATCATTTATCTTTCCTAAAAATTATTTATACAAAACAAAAGCAAGCAAGTAGATTAGTTTTGGGCGCAAGTAGATACGAAAGTGCCGAGCCGTTACTCAAGGAAATAAATGCTCTAAATGTATACAAGCTAAATATATACCATAACTTGTTATTTATGTTTAAACTTCAAAATGAAATGATTCCAAAATATTTTTTTAAAAGTTTCACTCGAATTAATCATAAATATGAAACAAGAGATTCAATGAGTAATTACTAGATCCCACTAACATCACTCAAAAAATCTGATTTCTCGACTATATGCCGGGGACCACGCTTGTGGAATTCGGTTCTTGACGAAAATATGAAAAAAATAAAATCTATTGCTACATTTAAAAGAACTATAAAAAAACACTTACTAAATTTAAACATTACGTACATTCTCTCATTTTTTTTAAAAAAATTGAAATAATTTTGTATTTTTAAATTTTTATGTACTTTATTTAATTTTAATATTGTATTGAATATGTTTATGCATATGAAGCGAATTAAAATTTTTTATTTTTTTTGTTTATTGTCTTTAATATGTATACGAATATGTACAGATTTGTAATTTTTTATTTGTTATTTTATATTTTAACTTTATCTTAAATTTCTTATTTTTTTAACTTTAAGTTCTTTTTTTAACTTTAAGTTCTTTTTTAACCTTCTAAAATTTCTAACCAAATTTTTTTTTTTTTAAACTTATTAATTTCACTCTTTTATATAATATTGTAAGATGTAAAATTTAATTGTATTTTTTTGTATTTCACAAAGGGGCTTGATGATAAGTCATTTTGACTTCTACTTGCCCCAGTCAGCTTGTAATTATATATATTTGTTTAAATTTATAGATAACATTGTAAAATGTGTAAAATGACAAATAATAAAACTAAAAAAATAATAAAATTAAATAATAAAATTAAAAAAAGAAAAAAAAAATAAAAGATTAAAAAGCTGCTTTTCAGTTATTGAAAACTTCGGTACTACATGAATATTAAAGTTTACTTCATTCATAGTCGCCTTTACTTTTTTCCAAAAGATTTTAAAGTTGTAAACGAAGAGCATTGTAAGCATTTTCATCAAAATTTTAAAATTATGAAAGTTACCAAGGACAATATAACAGTATTATAATAGGCGATTGCTGCTGGTCTCTAAAGCTGTTTTTGTCTTTAAAATAAAATAGTTTTAAAATATTTTGGTTGTTCTTTGGAATAGAGTTACCTTTTATTTAAATAATCTTGTCTCGTTAAATAACGATAAATAATTTCATGTATTATTTGATGTATTTATGCTCTCAAGTTTTTATAGAGATATACAGCTATATTTGATTAGGATTTATTGAGATTGTAAATTAAGAGCAAATCTCGATGATAAGACCTGACTGTCTTCTGCAAGTCTACACGTTCTTTTTATAACATTAAATACCTGTATAACCATATCATCCTTTACTAATTTTTTATAGTATGATTTTATTATTTAAATGTTAACGATTTTATTGTACAACGATTTACTAAAATGTTTAAGAAAAGAGAAAGAAAAAAAAAGAGACATATAAATGACTTATTCTGTGATGCTCTTTGTTTCTACAAAGAGATAAGTCATAAACTTAAACAACTTTTTATAAGTCATAAACTTAAACAACCTTTTAATGTGATTTACTATTTTAGTTAGATTTATAAGCATGTTAATAATTGTTTTTGGTAATCAACTTCCAAGTTTTTCCTAAATGTCAAGATAATTATTTTTTTAGTTTAATATTATTAATGACAAATTATAAAAACAACAACAGAAAAAGAAAGAGAAAGTATCAAGGTAACTTTTACACTAAAAAGGTTGTATCGAAATTTTGTTTAACTGGTGACACGAGTGTTTTAAAGAAAATTCAAATCATGAATAAAAATAAACAAAAATATTATGATTTAAATAACTTTTACCTTATTACCTTATACCTTAGTGCATTTTAAACAGCTGAAAATAGTTTTTGAAAAAATTTGTTATTTAGCTGTTTAAAATTCTTTTGTCAAATTTGTACAAGCTAAAAATATCACATAATATGTTGTTGCGTAAAAGATTTTAATTGTCTTTAAAAGTTAAATGTACTCATTGTGATAACATTGATAGTTCTTATACATCTCCTGAAGTAAACAATAAAAAGTGTGGAAATAAACGTCATGAAGTCTAATGGAATAGGATGTGGTAGAGAATCAATGATAGGCTTTGCAAATATTATGAACATGCCACCCCCTATGACTTATCAAAATATTAACAGAGATAACGACGAGTTACATATTGCATATAAGGAAGCTACAATTTGTACTTTGACAAATTCTGCTATGGAAGTAAGCCAAAGTCTTGTAAAACCATATGACGATACATCTACGATACATCAAATCTTGTTGATTGTTCTGCTTCTGTTGATGGTACCTGGCAGAAAAGGGGATATTCTTCCCTTAATGGCGTTGTTGCTGTGGTAGCGCACAAAAACAAAAAAGTTATTAAAACTTATGTGATGTCCAGGTTTTGCAAAAGTTGTGAAATATAGAATAAAAAAAAGTATTCTTTAAAAATTGATGAATGGAAATTAAAACATATTTTCAAATAAACCATTTTGGATCAGCAGGGTCAATGGAAATAGCTGGAGCCATTGAAATATTTTCTTCTTCTGAACAAAAATACAGCCTTCACTTTGATAAGTATCTAGGTAACGGAGATACTAGTTCTTTTAAAAAAGTAGTGAAGTCAAAACCATATCGAGATATATTGATTACAGAAAAATTAGAATGCATAGATCATTATCAAAAAATAACAGGTTTCAAATGTCGGCAATTGAAAAAAGAATTAAAAAGCAAGATAATATCAATTGAATAAAAAATATGGGGAAAGGTAAGATTAACTGATAAAGCCATTAATACACTTCAAAATTATGTAGGCATGGCAATCAGGGAGAACACATCGAATATACTAGAGATGCGTATCTCTGTAATTGCAACATTGTATCATTGCACTGCTTTTGCTTCAGACGAAACACGTAACTTATTTTGTACTAAAAACAAAAGTAGTTGCTGCAAGTGGCAGATAAAGTAACTAAACTTAAAAGCTACAGATTAAAGTAAGTTTACCAGAAGTTATAATGAGAAAATTAAAATCTATTTTTCAAGACTTGTTCAAAGTGGTGCATCTTGAAAATTGTTTGCATGGCTTGACTCAAAATTGTAACGAGTCATTAAATCAATTAATTTGAAATCGTTAAAGTTTTTAAATTGCCACGATATTATTTCAATCTTAGTGCACAAAACTTTGACAAAAATATTGAGTTAAAGTCAAGTGAAAGAACTAAAAAAAGAAGAAAGACATTAAGATCACTAAAAAAATGTTGTTATGACAAAGAGCAAGAGATTGATGGTGGTCAATCGTATTGTGATGGCCAGTTTTGATGTTTTTAATGATTAATTTTTTAAGTTTACAACTTTTTTTATTTTAAAAATTGTTTTCCTCAGCTTTCTACTTTTTGAATATTTCTAAATATTAGAACACGAGTTTTTGAGTTAGAACATCTCAAAAACTATTAACTTTTTTTATTTGAAGTTTTCACAGTTTATTTATTGATATTGTATAAAAGGCTGGTAGTAAAATAAATAAAGAATATTTTTTATTTTAGTCAGAATCTGCTATTTTACAAACCCTGTGGACCATTTCTTATGTCCGCTGCAACCCTATATCTGCCATTTTAGTTTGGCCTAATATTTTTTTTAAATTTTACTAAGGACCTAAATATGCTTAGAAAATTTGAAGCTTAAAGCTCAAATACTACTCAAGTTATTTATGTTTTTGTTAGTGCTTGTTTTTTGCCTTTTTATGCTGGCTCAGCATCTTTTAACCCCCAGTTTTTTTTTAATTATGTTTTTTATATTCAGTTTGTTAACTAATATCTAAAAAAGTTTCTATGTTTTAAGAAAAATATCAAATTTTTAAAAATAAAAAGTGCAAGGTAGTACTTTTTTAAATCATATCATATTGGTTAGCATATACACAATTTTAAAAATTTAAAACACTATTTTCTTTTATAAATGTAATACAATATCTTCTTTAAAAACTTATATAATATCTTCTTTAAAAATTTAAAACACTATCTTCTTAAAAAGTTTAAAACATTATTTTCTTTAAAAAATGTAATGCAATATTTTTTTTTTAAATTTATGCACTATCTTCTTTAAAAGTTTATACACTACCTTCTTTAAAAATTTAAAACACTATCTTCTTTAAAAAATGTAATACAATATATTTTTTTTAATTTATACACTATCTTCTTTGGAGATTTAATTTTCTATCTTCATTAAAATTTCAATGCACTATCTTTTTTAAAAATTTAATACACTATTTTCTTTAAAATTTAATTCACTATCTTCTTTAAAAATTTTATTCACTATCTTCTTTAAAAATTTGATAAGCTATCTTCTTTAAAAATTTAATACACTTTCTTCTTTAAAAATTTAGTACACTATCTTCTTTAAAAATTTAATGCACTATCTTCTTTAAAGAATTTAACACCCTAAAAAAAATTGAAAGTTTTTTCTTTTTTAAAGGTTCTTTTAAAGTTCTTTTTTTTTTAAACGACAAATGAAGTTGAATCTTTTTAATTTATAACATATATGTAAGTATGTATGTATGTATATGTGTGTGTGTTTATGTATATATGTTTATTTGAATACGTAGTTTTGTATGAGTTTTTATTCTTCACGTTGTGTTTTTCAAAAAAAATATTTTATTGTAAATTTACTAAAGCCATGAGGGCTTTAAATGTTATTGTAACAGGTCGTCCGTAAAGTCCGAACGCTTTTTTTTGTCTACCCCTTCCTACCCTCCCCCGCATTTTGTCATACGCTTTTTTGAGTACCCTCTACCTTCCTAAAAGTACCTAGGCTTTTAAACTACCAACCCAACATTTTATAATATTTTTTTAAATTTAGTTTCTTTATATTATTATAATTGACCTACTGCCCCCCCCCCTCATATCATATACGCCGTTTTCAGACAACCTCTTCCTCTCCGAGCGTACGTACTTTATGGACAATCCCTAACGGGGCACTATGAAAAGATTGTAGTGACATCAGTCATCCGTATCTTCTTTGAGCCCCAGTCTGTTTCATATACATTCTTTGTAAAGTAAAAACTTCATTGTAATTTTTTTATTTTATTTTTAAATTAACAAGGTATATATATATAAATATATATATATATATATATATATATATATATATATATATATATATATATATATATATATATATATATATATATATATATATATATATATATATATATATATATATATATATTATCGGACAAAAGGAGTGCAACCAAATAATGCTAATTTAGTTTCTTTATATAAAAGTGCTGCATTTTTTTAATTTAGAGAAATAACTATGTAACTGTTTAGAGGCAAAGTTCTTCAAGTTTTGTTCATCACAAAGTTCATTATTTGTACACGAAAATTAATAAATTAATCAAAAGTATTAAAAAAAGTTGATTTCCTTCTGGAAAAAACAAGTGCAACTCGACAAAATGTTGACCAAGCTGTATTTCGCTATCAATATTTCGTGGCGAATCCTATGTTGTCGATCACAGCCTTGCATCTTCTAGGCATAGATTCGATCAGGTGAATAATGAAACTTGGTGGAATCGCTGCCCAGGCGTTTTGGATTTGTTCAAACAGTTGATCCTTATTACGAACACCTTCGCGATTAATTCTGCGGTTGACGATCTCCCACAGGTTCTCGATAGGGTTGAGATCCGGAGATTGAGGCGGCCAATCCATCACCGATAAGTGGTTTTCTTGAAACCACTGCTTGACTATTTTTGCAGTGTGTTTCGGATCGTTGTCTTGCTGAAAAACCCATTTAATTGGCATATTGAATTCAGCATGAGGTAACATAACATCTTTCAGGATATTTTTATACATGAAACGGTCCGTTATTCCATCGTTTCGATGTATTGGACCTAGACCGTTAGCAGAAAAACTCCCCTAAACCATTACATCGACTCCACCATGCTTCACGGTCTTATGACAGTTACGTAAATCGAGGCGTTTTCCGGCCGGTCGACGTACACGGCAAATGCCATCGCTCCCAATGATGTTGAACTTCGATTCATCTCTAAACAGGACAGTTTGTCATTTCTGCACATTCCAGTCAATATGAGATTTAGCAAACAGGAGTCTTTTTTTTTGGGTTTTTAGTGAAATCAGCGGTTTCTTTGCAGGGCGTCGAGAAAACAATCTGGCTTCAACAGCACGTCGTCTGATTGTTCGGTTCAATAAAGGCAGCTCTAATTGCTTTTGTATCTTGACTGATGATATCCAGGGATCCTTCTTGACGGATCTGAAGATCATAGAATCCTCTCTAGAAGTGCTTGAACGCGGTCTTCCACCTTTGTTATCTGCTGCCAACTTCCCCGTAGAACGATATTTGAAACATAGTCTTGATACGGTCCATTTTTTCATGCGATATTTATCACAAATACTTTTTTGTGACATTCCACTTACGTAATTGCCAATAATTTTCTTTCTTAGTTCCAATCCAAGACTATCGGGAGCCATTTTTGCACTTGAATTCATAAAAATAATAAAAATAAATAATCACGCTTCTCAAGGCTTACCGTGTTACATTTAGCTTGTGATGAAACAATAATGCTCTGTGGAACACAACGTCTTGGTTGGATGTGGACTGTATTGATGTAATGAAACACTTGTTGTATTTCACTTCTTGTATTGATGTTCTTCGATAAAACACTTTGATAAAACTCACTTCGATAAACTGTCTTGATAATACTGACTAATTGACTTCCATATACTGACTGAATTAAATGTCGATTTACATGCCTCTTGTATAGTAAAATGAACCTGTGTAAATCTGTTCTGGAAGATTCTAGATGCTTCTTTTCGATGCTTCTGGAAGCTTCTAGATGCGTCTGGATGCTTCTGAATGTTTCTGGATATTTCTGGATGCTACTGGATGCTTCCAGATGCTTCTTCTTGAAACTTCTGAAAGCTTCTGCATGCTTCTGGAAACTTCTGGAAACTTCTGGATACTTCCTTTAATTAATTAAAAACGTCCGTGACGTTGACACGGACCAGACTTAAGAGAATGAAACAAACCAAAAAAGTTGCACTTGTTTTGTCCGCTGGAAAATGGCACTTGTCAACGATATTCTACCTGTGTGCTGTCACCTGTCAGCTGATTGCTCATGTCATGGCATGCTATGACTAAGACTCCTGAACTGTTTGCTGTGGTAGTATAGTTCGTTTCGTATTTAAGACATGTAAAATTAGGAACACTTTTTAGCATTGTTCGATGTTGGTTGCAAATGTTTTGTCCAATACTGTGTATATATATATATATATATATATATATATATATATATATATATATATATATATATATATATATATATATATGTATATATATATATATATATATATATATATATATATATATATATATATATATATATATATATATATATATATATATATACATATATTTATATATAAAAAAAAAAACCTACACTTTGATTCATTATATGATTCGATTTATATTTTTATTATAATGACTTGTTATATAATAGGAACTTATTCGAACTATATTTTAAACACTTCATATATACTCCTAATATAACTTTTATAAAAAAATTTAAATTATAGCACAGTGCTCGGCGATAAGACAAAAATCTGTCGTCGTCTTAAGCCGGACATTAGTTTAGTTAAAAAGTTATACGGACTGTTTATATTCATTAAATGGACAAGTATCATAATTTAAAAAAAAACAATATTTTGAAGTTTACAATACATTAGGATAATAATATATGATATTTAGTTAAATATAACACTAAATTATTGAATAAATTTAGTTATTTCTTATTGAGTCATTTTTTTGAATATAATGTTTAAATATTGATACAAAAAATGACTTTCATAATCGCAAAAGTGATAATTTAGAAGAGATTCTATAATTTATTTTAAAAAAGTTTTTTTTAAAACAATGAAGGAAGCTCAGGTATTTTTTTATTTTTTTTTATTTTTATGTCTTATTTGCTATTTCATTTTTTTTTTTTTTTTATAACTTGCCACAAAAAAAAATGGTAAAAACAAAACTTTAAATTTGTTCTACAAATCTTTCTACACTTGAAGATTCTAAAGTAACGTTCTTTCTGCTAATTCTACACACGAGTTAAGTGGCAGTAGAAGATAAAAAAGTTTAGTAAACTGAAGAATAATCGTTTAGTAAACTGAAGATGGTAAAAAATTCTCTCCGTTTGACCATAAGCTAAGATTGCGTTACTGACCTTTTGGTTGTTTCGATTGAAGAATATTTGGTTAAAAAGGTGAGCTACGTTAATGATATCGATAATTAGGCGGCCAGGAAAGCTCAAAAATTTCATTTTTAAACCCCAATTTACCTTTCTCGAAAATTTTATTGATCGACTTTTTGTTTATTGGTTTTAAAACTAATATTTTAATTTGCATATCGGTTTTGATTAGTTTATACAGAGAATTGGTCGTTACAAAAGAATAAAATGTGCTGTATCAGAAATTGATAATTGATGCGTTTGAAAAACCTAAAGTGTTTTGACCTCTTGGTTTGAAATAATGGCGCCGTTCTCTGTTTTTAACCCAGGCGACTTTTGCGCTCTCAAAGAACCTGCTAGTTTGCACTTACTCCCAGTTAGCAATTATGTAATAATATGTAATGTTCAAAAAACACTTATTCAGCCTCCAGGGTTAAAAATACCCGTTTTTAAAAACCTTTTTTGTATATCGTTATTAGGAACATCATATGTAATAATATTATTAATGAGAGTAACTGTAATAATTGCTACTTTTGTCGGATGATTTATTAAAAGAACCGCTCCTAATTCAAAGATTGAGTCGTTTTTGTTTGGGCCTCGCTCAGCAGTTGAGTAGAGTCAAAGGAACCCGTGGTCAGGCAAGGTAAACCTAGAATCCCATGACCTATTGCCAATGAGGTCATGAGCCGAATTGTGCCGGCGTAACAGATAATAAACTGATAAAAACAGATACTACTCAGATACTATATAATACTCAATTTATTAAATTGAAAAAATTTTTAGAATGAAAATTGAAAAAAAAAGTTGAAATTTTTTTTACTTTTATTATCGCTGTTATCGAAAAAAGTTTCTAAAAAATAGTTTATCCTTTATTTGCGCCTTTTTTGAAGAAGTTTTGTTCGAAAAATCTGCTCAAGCTTTCATTTGCGCCTTTAGGTGGTCGTTCACGCCACAAGCTGGTCGATAGTATTAGCCTGATAGGATGTTCGTTAATTGATTATTAACAATTTCAAGGGTGAAAATTTATTTGCCTTAGTCAGAAGCACTCAAATCATTTCTAATGTAATGCGTTATACTTCTCCTTCCCAGAGATAAAATTTTTATTCATCTCTTATCTTTCCTCGTTGTAAATATTAATTTACAACGAGGAAATTTTAGTTTTATTTCAAAGATCAAGAAGTTTTTAAAATTTACGATCTAAGCTACTAATATTTATGTGAAGAAATTTAATTTAAAGTTTATTTTTTAATTATTCTTCAAAAGAAACTCTTTTAACTTGCTTGGATAAAAACTTCATTAATTTTGCTCAAACTTTTATTCACGTAAAGCTGAACAGTTACATAGCGTTTATGGAGTAAATTGCTAGCTTTTCGTGAATAAAAATTTGATCGAGTTTGCTTAAGTTTTTATTCACGTAAAGCTAAACAATTACTCTAAAAACGCTGAGTAAAAGTAATTCCTTTTTTTATTTAGTCGGGCTTACGATTCATTAGGAAATCACAGTTGTAATTAGTTTCTGGGTCTGAGTTTTCATTTGTTGACAAGCAATCTATTTCAGAAAAATTGATTGCTTTTCAAATTATTTTTGCTTTTTTTTTCAAAAATACAAGTGTTGTCTATTATTGTACATGCGCTTACAAAAGAATTTAAAATAAAGTATTACTTTTGAACAAAGTGTGAACAAAGTATTACTTTTTCAGATTTTAACAATAAATTTTGTCAAGTTTTGTTAATTTTTAGTTTTTTTGTAAAAATTTATTTCACTATTTTTTCAATCGTTTCAAGTTTTACCTTGCAACTCGTTTCCACCTTTGATTCTCAGATTTAAAATCGATTTTTGAGGTCAACCAACTTCTCATTTATACTTTTGATGGTAGGTATCGGTGACAATTTCAAAGCGTTTCTGGTTATTGTGATTTTTATTTCATTTTCTGTTCCTTTATTTATTTCTGCCACATTTTTCTTCTTCATCTCTTCTTGGAGTTTTAAACTTTCATTTAAACTTTTCAGTTTAAAAAGCCTTCTCAATCTTTAACAATATTGTATATTTTCTTCTATTGGTGGTTAAATTAAATTTAAATTATAATTTTGATTTTTACGCTTGTAATCCTTGCAAATATTATTTCAAGCTCTTCTAGATGTCATTCTTTTAAGATAATGTGTTTCTATTGACATTTTTAAAAATATTTTTTTGTTATTTTTATTTACTACATCCATAATAATTTTTATTTTTATTTTATATGAAATTTACAAAAATTTTCAATGTTTAAAGAGCTGTACGTTTACTTTAATCCCCCATCCTTAATCCTACGCCTAGTTCCACAATAACGAGACTTGAGAAAGAACGAGGGTCCCTCCTTAATTTAATAATTTGAGGAGAAGCCCAAGAAACACACTTTATATATGGGGAAGGAGGACAGCGTATCTAGGGGATCTTTTTGCAAATTTAAAAACCGTTTTTATTGTAATACCTAATAGAAAATTTTTATGATATTTGGGCTCTATAAACAGCTTTATTTTTAGGGGAGGAAGGAGAAGGTTAACTTAAACCCACTAGCCACGGCACTGTGTAAATATGTATATATATATATATATATATATATATATATATATATATATATATATATATATATATATATATATATATATATATATATTTATATATACACACACATATTTTTAACAAAAAACATTAAAATTAAGTCGTTATGTAATTACTATCGTATATACAATTATCTATGAAACATCACAAGGCTTTTCTTTTATAAGTTTTTCTTTCTTGAGTAGTTGGACGAATTTCCAAAACTTCTGGGGAGTTTTTGATGTAATGATTGGACAGAATACTTTGTAGTCTTTGTTTTCCTTTCATATGGCAGAAGGTGCTGTTCATACTGTTGAATTCAGCATGCATGCTTTCTAAGCCTTGCTCTCCATAAATATCAAGACCTAAACCCCAATTTCTAATGAAATCAACACAATGGTTTTCTAATAAATGCATTTTTGGCGTAATGGACTCATTGGGCCATGTTTTACGAAAGTAACTCATTAATTCTCCAATGGCTCCTTCTGATTCCAAAAAAAAAATTAAATTAAAAAACGTGAAAAACTAAGTAAGAATAATTATGCAAGCAAGAGGAAATTTAATACAAGTAACTTAAAACAAACAGTTTATAAATATGTATTTTTACCTAATTCTAATAATGGATTATTATTAATTATTTCACTTGAATTCATAAAGTTGTAGCATGTACCGTATTTGGAGAACAAATTTACAAATTTCTGACTTAAGATCTTTGCCTTGTTATGTACATCTGTATCAATAAATCCAAGATCTGTTACTATCTTAGGTATCGAATTGCAAAGATGTAGGACACTGTTTAACTAATAGATGAAAAATAAATTTTGTAATTTACAGAATTAGTACTTCTATACGTTATATATTTACAAAAATATTTATACAATTTATATTTACAAGTATGCAAAAATATGTATGGAAAAACCTTTAACATTTTATGAACATGATTCCCGATAAAGCATTTTCCGTAGTAAGCTTGTCTTTGAACATTAAGACCACATAGAACTTCATCAAGGTTTTTCACAAGTGGTCCATGCGATTTTTCAAATGTTTTAGTTTTTAACTCTTCTAATTCAATAAGCTATATAAAAAACAGCACTACATAAACACACAGAAGCATTTGCTATTACATTGATAAATGTTTCATTCACATAAAACTATAGAATATTTTATTTTATTATTTCAAATATTAACTTATTATACCTTAGCATTTTTCTACTCCATAAAATGAATTACTCTGGGCTGAAAAATTTCATTGAGATATTCTTTATTTTCAGGAGAACGTAGAACTTGTGTTGCCATTGCTTCATGAATTAGCTTTATTTTTTCACAATATTCAGAAATAATTTTTTCTTGTTCATATATTTTCAACTGAACTTCAATATACTCATCAAAACTTTTGTCATTTACAGTTTTATTTTTTAACACATTTTAGCTGCAATTTTTATATCTATGAGATGACAGCCATCTTCCAGCATATTAAAAAATTTAAGATAAATTCCTAATGAGATATGCAACGATGGAATGCCAACCTAGATTCATTAAATCAATAAAAACAATATTAAAATGATATAAATAAGTAAAAAATTAATATACTATAAAAATGTAATATATTATAAAAATACCTGTGTTAAAGGAATATTGAAAAGTGGTGAATCAATGACATTGTTACAATACTTTGCAAACCTTGGTATTTGACCTTTTTGAATGAATTTTTGCAAATCTGCATCAAGCGTTTCCAGCGTGCGACTGGAACAATTACTTATTCGTTGAGCATATGGCTTTTTCATCTCTGCACGAGTTATATGACAAAACAAGCAAGCATGTCGACCTAATATGATAATATATTTTATACATAGCGTTTAAAAAGCCACTAAATATGATTTGTTTGTTGCACAATTTTATTATTTGAATTTATACCATTTGCACCAGTAATTCCATATGCTGAACATAAGAACTTGTAATCACCAAAGATAAATACTCTTATTTTTTTCTCACTAAAAATAATTTTTATTAAAGTAGATTAAAATATATTTATCCAAATACATTAAACAATTTGATAAAATAAAACCTACTTCCAACACAGTGACTGCAATTGATTAATTTGTTGTGTAAACATTGAAAGACCCACAATAAGGTTAGGTTTGTATTCTTTTGCTTCAAAAATACTAAATACATTTGTGTTTCTTCTGGCATTAGGCTTATCAACATTCACAATTTGATAACACATCTTAAAGGATCCACCACCATAATCACCACCAATTTTAATGTGAATTTCGTCATTTTTTATATTGGAATGCTGTAGCAAATTTTTCCTATTTAATTTGTAATTGAATTTAAAATAATTTTAGAAAATAAATAAACTTTTAATAAAAAAGCATATACAATGACAACATTTTTATACAGACACACATTTATGTAAAATACTATCTTTACTTTTTTAGAAGATTGAGTTTGTTTATTATATGTGATGGAAGATCTTTAATGTATCCCCAAGGAGCATTTTTAACTTCAAATGAATCACTGGAGTCTTTTAAAAGAAAGTTAAACGGAGCATTACAAACTACCTAATCCTCTCCAGACCAGGATTTAGCTACTTTTCGTTGCTTTTTGTTTGATGCACATTTTATATCTTTGGTTTTAAGCCATCTATAATAAAATTTTAAACATTTTGTTTTTTTATTTATTCACACTTTCATTTTAGTTTGATTTGGTCAAATTCAAAGTTTGTATATATAAAAATAATATATATATATATATATATATATATATATATATATATATATATATATATATATATATATATATATATATATATATATATATATATATATATATATATGAAGTTAATTTACCTTGCAAGTATCTTCATGTTTGAATATGTAATTCCCATATGAGCTTTCATACTTATCATTTCTTCAGCACTTATAACTGATAAAGGTATGTCTGACATCTTCAATATTTTAACTTGATCTTTTACTTCGAATGAATTTAAAATAGCAGAGGTTTGCTGAATTTTTGTTGTGCTGGGCATACCAGAGGTCACATTTAAAGAGTTTAAAACAGCTTGATGTCTTTTTTTTTTTGCTAATCGGAGTCAGTAATAATTGATCACCAATACAAATTTCTTCGTGCAATTTTTTAAGCTCATTGTCTTTAACCGCAAATTTTAATTTACATTGCTTATTGCAACCTAAAATAATGCGCTCTATCAACTGTGTTACATTAACAGAATTTACAATTGTAAATAATGGAATGTGTTGATTACAAATAAAGCATTTTGTTTCTGTTTCCAGCTTTCCTTCAATCTCCTTAAATATACACACTGAGCAAAAAGAATGATGACACTCTTTTAGTATTAGTGGCTTATACATGTTGTTGCACAAATTGCATATACATAAGTCTAAATGGGGATTTGATACAGGATCAATATCAATTGCATTTAAACGCAAAGTTTGTTCTGGTATACTAGCAATTAAGCTATTAATGATTGGCCTGGTCCATCTTTTCTGATTTCTTTCTATTATACATGGCCGACCAGGTTTACATTTTTTAACTTTCCTACCAGAATCTTTAGAGAAACAGGAACATTTGTCTGCACATGGTAATGGCCATTCAACTACTTTAACACTGGTGCTAGAACCTTTTTCAATGTTCCTCATAATGATATAGCACTTCCTACACATTTTTTGTGGATGAACATTTTTATTATCAATGTTGATGTTTATATAAAATGAATTTTCGATTCTTTCAGAATATTTACACACATCAACTGAGTCTTTCCTTATATATTCTCCACATATTCTGCAAATGAGACTTAACTTGGTTAAATGGTCCATGTTTATAAAATATCTAAATATAACATTGTGTAAGATAAATTAAAAATTAGCCCCAAAAAAAAAATAATCGGTCTCTACAATTAAGTTTAAAGGAAGTACAATAAACTGATGAAAATAAAAATATTTACTTTCAGATACAGAAAATTCGTTTTATTATAACATATATGCTTAAAAAATATGAAATTTTAAGAACAATTTTTTATCGTTTAATTTAAAAGTTTTCCTTGAAAATCCTATTTGCAACAACAAAATTTATAAAACAAGGTTTTATCAGTTATCTCTGAATTAAATCGCTTCGGTTAAGAAAAATTTTGAAATATCAAACATAAGTAAAATCAAGTTGGAGTAGCTGAGCTTTAGAAAGAAATAATTGAAATAACCTAAAATTTTCTCTAGTTTTACAAGTGTTGACTGCGCATGCTCAGAATAAAGTTCCAATAAGTATCAATTTGAAACTGCCGTGAGAAGCGTGCAAATACAGACGTCAAATTATTGAAATTTAATTTTTTTTACAACTTTGGTTGTTGATGCCGGCGCCATTCTCAAAAATTTTTAAATAACTAAAATAAAGTCTTTTTGTTTAGTTATAATCGCTTACTTCACCGTGCGTGAAAAGTCTGATAATGTGATCTTATACCCAAAAAAGTAGAAGCCCCTAGACCATAAGTGAGTTGATAAAATATTTTTATTGATCTAGAATAAGATCAATACAAATATTTTATTAACACGCAGGTTTTACGTCCTATTTTATTAAAAAAATGTTAATTACACAGGTAATTTAAACAACGGGTAAACTTTTAATTTAGAACCTGCTTAAAAAATTCGAATGCTTCTTACGCAACTATTGTTGTAAAATGGTCAATTGTCAAACGAAAAAATATTTATCTGCAGAAAGAATTTCTTTGTTCGTTTATAGCTTTGGATTATTTAGCAAAGTTTTTATCGTAAAAACAATTTTTATTTTTTACTTTACAATGTTATTTTTTACTTTACCATGGTATAACTTTTTCTTCGCTTATTACGGAAAAAACCTTCTTTTTTTTCTTTTTTTTTTCTAGAATTAGCCTCTGGTCGAACTGGAACGAATTCCTCGTACTTTCAAAGAATTATTTTGTGTTTATAATATTGAAGTCGTTCCTTTTTTAAAATGCGCTTAAACCTTTAAACTCGTCATTAAGTAAGCGAAAATTACTTTTAAATTTTTTTACGTTTAAACGCTTTAAAACAGGGATGGCCAAATAGCAGCTCGCAAGTCGCATGCGTCTCTTTTCAAAAGTTTTATTGATTTTATTGATAATAAGAACTTGAATTATACATTATACTAAAAATGCTAATTATCATTAGCATTTTTAGTAAACCCTTTTTTAATTGATATTATTAGTGATGGTTGTCTAATACCTGAAAATATACTTGAAAAAACATCTCAATTTGAATTAGAATTACTAGATCTACAAGAAGATCAAAATGATCTTCTTGGAGAATCAAATGCTGCATAAAACACTGGCTTTATTAGATTTTTGTAAAATGGTTCCTGAAGTTAAGTATCCTCAACTAAAAAGGATTAGTATACAACCTATTTCATATTTTGGTTCAACATACGCATGTGAATCTTTATTTTTGACTATGAAATTTGGGATAGCGGAATAGTATCGAAAATTAACTGATCGAAAAAATGATTAATATCGAAAAATAACTGACCGAAACCCATTTTAATGATTAAGATCGAAAATGTGATTTTCAGATTAATATCGAAAAGTTTTTTTATCGAAATTCACAAATGCGGAACAATATCGAAAACAATAAAAACGGAATAAGATCGAAAACTTATTTTAATGACTAACATCGAAAGAGTGATTTTCAGATTAATATCGAAAAGTTTTTGTATCGAAATTCACAAATGCGGAACAATATCGAAAACAATAAAAACGGAATAAGATCGAAAACTCATTTTAATGATTAACATCGAAAATGTGATTTTCTGAATAATGTCGAAAGCAATAAAAACGGAATAAGATCGAAAACTGATTTTAATGATTAACGTCGAAAATGTGATTTTCTGAATAATATCGAAAACAATAAAAACGGAATAAGATCGAAAACTCATTTTAATGATTAACATCGAAAATGTGATTTTCTGATAACACTTTTTTTTCTTTTTTTTTTTTTTGTATGAAAAACTATTACTAGGAAAAAATCTAAAGAAACTTTTAATACTAAGTCACTTTTCAATAAGAAACTTATTTAAGAGTTCGATGAATATTAAGAATGAATTTAAGAGTTAATAAATGAATTTATGAGTTCGATGAATAGTTCGATGAATATCCTAACTTTTCACCTAAATATCGCATTAACTTTACACGAAGTTAGTTATCTACAACGGAGAACAGCAGTTTAAATGAACAGTTTAATTTGCAGCACAATAAACAGTTTAGTTTGCACGTGCAATGAAATTCAATTCAATTTTAAAGTTGAAATATAAAAAAATTTTAAGAAACTCAGTATTCCAAAATGTCGTTAGAGAACTTTTTAAAAAATTATAGTGAAACTGAAGGAGAAAAAAAAAACTCAAAAGTTTTTTGGTCTGGGTGCGGATTCACAACTTTTGCGTAACTCTTGCGTAGCTGGGTGCGGATTCACAACTTTTGCGTAACTCTTGCGTAGCTGAGCTAAAGTTACGAAAAACTTACGCAAAATATTTTTTGCGTAACTATTTGGTATTCACAACTTTTTCGCAGCATTTGCGTAAAGTTAAGGTTGCGCATGAGTTACGCAAAACTTAGGCAAAAACTTACGCAAAAACTTACCCAAAATTTAAAGCAAATTTTTATAACTATTTGTATAAAGGAAGTAGTTAGTATAGCTAATTTTTTTTTTATTAAGACACACAGGGCAATGTGACCAAACAGTGAATGTTTCTTTTTTAATGATAGGGCTTAATTTTACTTACAATCTTTTTTGTTTTTGTTGTTGCTATATTTAAAAATGTAGCAAAACTATATAGGGGCTATTCAAATAAAACGTATTCTTATATGGGGTGGAGGTGTTTGAAAGTGTCACCAAATATCACATGGGAAAGGGGATGGTTAGCCACAGTGTAACATGACAAAATATTTAAAATTTAAATTCTAATCACAGCGGAATAGTAAACCTTTAGCATAAAAGTACAAACTTAAAGATATATTTGTTGAAAAATAATGTCACGTTTTAAATAGGACGGAGAGAGATTGTTTAAAATGTTACATATACAAAGAAGGGAGTCAAAAAACAGCAAAAAAGTGTTTCTTTGTATTTGAATTGCCCAATATAGCATATACATGCAATTACTTTTAAAGGTCTTGTTTTATCATATAATTGACTTGAATCAAAAACACTTTTATTTGCAATAGGGAACGACAGTTTCATTAAATAAAGAAATTGCTTCAATAAATTCAAGAAATACATTTGACTGCATTCTAGTATATTTGAAACTATTTATAAACAAAATTTCTATTGTCAGAAATACAAGAAACATTTTGAAAACATAAGCAAAAGTTCAACAACTTTTCCATAACATACTATGAAAAATATATTGTATTTTTCATAATATGTTATGGAAAATGTTTCAATTGTATTAATTTTTAAAAGTTGAGTTTGAGTTAAAACCCACTTGTTTTTTGTAATTTTTTTTTCAGTGATATTTTAGATTGAGAATTTATGGTACCATACTTGTACGAATAAAAACATGATTTTTATATTTGATGGATAGCATAAAGTTAACTCTGTGAATCAGGTGCATGCAGTATAAAAAAGTTTGACTCTTTGATAGAGCAAGTATTGATTAAATCATAACAACAAGTATTGTAGTAGGTTTTCAAGACACCAAATGCAGTATAATCTAATAGCTACAGCCAGTGTGAACAATATGCTTTTATCTCAAGAGTTGTAATACTATTTTCAACAGCAACAGATAATAATTTTACTGAATTGTGAAAAGCACTCCGAATGGAGTGATTGGTGGATCAAGTTCCTTGATCCACCAATCACTCCATTCGGACTAACTGGTGGATCAAGGAACTTTTTATGGAATTTCTGCTCTTTGCAATAACAAACTACACCAATGAGATTTCATATAGATATACAAAAAAAAAAGATCTACCAAAACAATTTAAACTATAACATAATATGTTTATTATTTGCAAATAACAATATTATTTACCAAGAAATAAGCCTTTAAAAAACAATTTTAAAGCCTGATGCTTTTAATAATTTAAATTATCCATAGATATTAATATCTCCTGATAATTGAAATAATTAAAAACATAGCATTATTATTCAAAATAATCTTAATATTGTTATACCTTTAATACCTTTGAATAATTAAAATTATCGAAAAAACATAGCATCATTATTCAAAGTAAGTTTAATATTTAGTTTATAATACTTTTTTACTTTAATAGCCTGATTACTCAGAGTTAATTTTTGCATTATTGTATTTTGAAATAGTCTTGTTCTCATTTATAAATTAAAAAAAAAAAAAAAGATTTGAAAAACTAATAAATTGATTACATATTTTTCTGAATATTGTATCTATATTAGGACAAATATTTTTTCTCTCACACAGAGAGAGTGAGAGAGTGAGTCTCTCTCTCTCTTTATGCTAGTTATGCAAGTTAAAGTATATACTTCAATAATATTGTTGTATATATTTTTGTATAATATAGTATAGATAGTATAGTATAGATACAACCATAAGTTAATATAGTATAGATACATCATTATGATGTATCCTTTATCCTTATGATACATCATTATGATGTATCATTATTATGATGTATCATTATGATATGATGATCATATAGCATTGATGTATGACAATAACTAGTTATTAAGTTAATTTATTTAATAAGTTATTGGCATACTGCAAAACTATATGATATATCCGTACTATGGTCGCTCTCCTTGTTTTAGCTAGGCTATGAGAGAGTGAACTATCCATCTTATAGATTGAGTGTATATTTTTTTAACCTTAAATTCAAGGTGAAACAAGTTTTATAAAACAAGTTTATGTAATACATCTAAATTTTTGGTAAATATACTGCTATTGTTGTTGTTGTTAAAAAAAAAACTATTGTTGTATTATTTAAATAGATAACTTAACGTATAGCAGTATAAAATTAAGATAAAATTATATTTTATTGGCAATAACAAACAAAAGTTGAAATCTTTCATAATAATAAAAACGCCATTTTTAAATATTATTAGATGATTTAAAGTTACGCCAAACTTAAGTCAGAAAATAGCAGACGTAACTTTCCTTGCGTAAAGTTTGCTCAGCACTTTTTAGGAAAATGTTGTGAATACCGTTTTTTAGACTTTTTGCGTAAGTAATAACTTACGTAAAAACTTAGGAATTTCGTAAGTTTTTGTTTACGCAAGGTTTGTGAATACCACTTAGCGTAACTTTGAACTTAAGCAAAACTTACGCAAACTTTACGCAAATTTTGGACTTACGAAAGTGTTGTGAATCCGCACCCTGGTGATTTTGGATACACAAAAGATAAATTTTATAAAGATAAACTGCATCTTAAGTGCCGTTTTTTTACAAGAATGAACTGCAAAGGCAGAGCATTTATTCATAAAGATAAACTTCAGGTTACAACTGTTCACAGTTGCAGCTCAAGAGAAACAGATTTTGAAGTGCTGCTTGCTAAAAGTACCATGAAGAAAAAAGCAGAAGCAACATCTGAAGACCTGCGCTCAATTTTTCAAAACACTGTGAGTGAGTTTCCTGCAGTTGTTTCTGAATCTGTTAGTTTTCCTCAAATTATCCCAAGTCTTCAGAAAGGGAGAAGGCTAAATGAGCCCTCGAACCCAAAATCACCAAAAGAAGCTGCTAAAGTTCTGAATGACAAAGAATGTCATCGCTATGGAGATATATTCTTGAGATCAGTTGCAGAACAGGACAACGTAGCATTGCTGTTTGGGCATATGTTAGTCATTAACAAGGCGAAATCGGCCAAAGTGTGTTTTGTTGATGGAACATTCAGGTATTTATATGGAAGCATTTTACTTTTTCAAAGAAAAAATTATCTAGTGGGCTGTCCATTAATTACGTCAACAAACTTTTAGCAATTTTTACATTCCCCCTCCCCCTTATAAACAATTTGTCAAATTTCCAGAGACACCCACCACCCAGACCCCTCTTTTTTTGAGTAATGAAATTAAATAAAGTAAAGTAAAATAGTTGACGTCAACTTTATTTGACCTCCTCACCTCACCTTTGTCAACAATTGTCAAAAAAGTTCAGAACCCCTTCTATTTGTTGATGTAATTAATTGACAGCCCCAAGACGAAAAAATTGATATACTAAAAACGTTAGGTAGAACACTTTTATTTACAGTTGTAAGTTATAGTTACATTTATTGTACTTCCAGCATGACACCACGCATGGAGGAAAGCAAGTGGTATTAGCTCTTGATATTTTCTGTTGAGTATTCAGCAGTGCTTGAAGATCCAATTCCAGATGAGGATCAGATAAATTTTGATCCTGATTACCCTCACCTTTGGGGCACATCTGTTCCAGCTGTGTGTGCTTTAATGACATTCAAATCCGAGGCTCTATATAAGCTTGTTTTTTCCAAAATAAAAGAAGTTTTAGATTTCTCTTCAGCCACCATTATGTCGGATTTTGAACGAGGACTACAGAATGCTCTACGAACAACTTGGAGTGAAAGCTTGGTGAATGGTTGCAGGTATAAGTTATTAATTTGTTATTACTTTGTCGCAGTTTCCAACATATCAAAGTTTCTCATAGTTTGTTATCAATTAATGATTTCCTTTAAATCCTTATCTTTAGGTTTCATTTTGAAAATGCACTCACCAAGCAATTAGCAATTCTTGGTCTTCAGAGGGAATACCGCCACCAAATTCAAGTAAAGAAAAGGGCACGAAAAGTTATGGCACTTTGTCTCCTTCATGCAAACTTGGTTGCTTGGGGATCTCGAGTTATTGAGATTGCAACATTCAGTGGCGAAATCAAAAGCAAACTACTTGCTTTTAAAAGGTATTTTGAGAGGTATTGGCTCAATATAGTGACCCCACGAGGGTTCAGTGTTTATGGCTTGAATCACAAAACCAATAACAATGCAGAAGGTCTCAATAGACGTCTGAAAACAAACATGGGTAATCGGCATAGAGGATTTTGGCAGTTTATGGAATTGCTTAATCAGCATGTAATAGTGCATACAATTCAAGAGCTTCAACAGCTTGCTTGCAATCAGCCAGTCCGCCGTGACCAACGCGACTATAGTGCAATTGAAAAAATGCGTTGTTTTGAGAAAAACCTTCAAGACGGAGTTTGGACAACTGAGAGATTCCTATCCACAGTATCATATCTTTTTCAAAACTTCAAAGCTATGTAAGATAATTTTCCAAGTTTTTGTATAACGCTTCTTATTTATCAACCTTCTTTAAGCTTTTTACCAAACTAATTAACTTAACTTTATTTGATAATCTGTCTTTTTCAATGAAATATGGAAAATTGTATTTGAAGTATTTAAACAATTTTAGTGCTTTGGATGAAAACTTAACGGACGAGCTTGGTGAGAGTCTTCCTTTGCCAACTTCCACTTCAACAGAGTCAACAAAGTGCATTGTTTGCACCGTCAATGAACGAAATGCTTTGGTGATGCCTTGCAGACATTTTTTGTTTTGTCAGCCATGCATTCAGCAGGTCCAGGAAAGCAACACACCTCATTGTCCCACTTGCCGAGGACCAATATCATCCATAATTGAACCTTTTCAATGATTCAGTAAAAGTTTCCCCTTAACCTACATTTTGAACACTAGAATGACACACAATTGTTCAAATTTATTAGAATAAATTTATTATATAAAAACGGTATTAAATTATTTCCAATTTCTCTTACTCCGCTTGGGATAAAAAACAATCAATAACGTAATTTCGTTAGTTAACACAAATGCATTTTTTATCCGTTTAAATGGTATATGAAATTTAAGTGACGCAGTTACAAACAATGTTGTTTATCATCTGTCTTTCTGGTTAAAATTTTTGACTACCCGTGTTTTAGTAACTCTGGCTTCAGAACTTGGTTATTTTTGACAAATTTAATTAATAAAACTTAATTTAATTAATAAAACTTAATTTAATTAATAAAACTTAATTTAATTATTAATTAGGGGAGAGTGGGGTAATGGCGAACGCGGGGTAACTCCGAACATGGTCAAAACAGCATTGTAAAAAAATAAATTCGACAATTTTTTTTTACCTGCTGAGAAGGGATCCTATGCTCAGTTCCAGACGTGCAGTAGTGTAATGAAGCTGCGGATGTTGTTCACTATAATTTGATTTTAAATTTTTCTGATAATTTTATGCAACTTTTTTCTTGAGTAACACTCTGTTGTAGCTTCTATGGAAATAAAGTCACTCCTTTTTTTTGTTTTTGTTGCATAATATAGTTTTTAGACTTAGTTATTACAATTAGCTTTTTATTCGCTATTACACAACAGTGCTTGTGATTGCCCCCCAATGTGTTCGGAATTACCCCACGTAGGCAGGGTAATTCCGAACACCAATGGTTTTATTTCTGGCATAAATTTTTATTTTATAATAAGATTTTTAAAAATTCCTTTTGAGGGTTTGTGACTGAGTAGTTAAACTAATTGATAAGCAATAAATACGATCAATTTTGTATAACTGGTGTCTTTAATTTGCATTCCCGCTTAGGTGTTCGCCAATACCCCACTCTCCCCTAAACTTAATTAAACTTAAAACAAATTTAATTTAAGAAAACTTATCAAAACTTCTAACAGCATCATTGGAGCTAATGACACTACCAGTGAAGTGAATTTTAAAAGTTATTTAATAACTATGTATACGCGATATAAAAGCCATATATACAAAAATATAATTAGGTTTATATTTCGACAATCTGAACGAGTTTTCACTAATTCATACTTTCGTCTTAAAGTTTTTTAATAAAATATTTCATGTCAATTTTTCATTCAAAAATTAGCAGGAAAAGGAAAATTAGAAATTTTGATCTTCAAACGTCATTGGTATTAAACAAAGATAAAATTTGACAATAATGTTGACAATATATCATAAAGTATTGTAAAAAAAACTTCCGATAACTTGAACCTCCAGGGGACCAAAAGAATAGTTCAAGTTGACAAATGTTTGAATAATCGGGAGTATAATTAATAAATAAGGGTCCAACAGAAATTCAAAATAAGTTTTAGTCGCTAGTTGTTCGAATTATCGGCTTTTTATTGAACTATGAAACCTACTAAAAGTAATAGACAAGTCAATAATTATGTATCGACAAAGTTATGTATCAACTATTTATAAATTATTTTTTTTTCTATTATGGTTTTTTACGACAAGTTGATAAAACTTGAAAACATCATTGACATAAAAGTTATAGAAAAAGTTTGGTTCAATAACAGGATTTTTCAAATTTAAAAACATAAGTTTGTATCAAGTTACTCCTTCAATTGAACAGCTTCCAGCAAGGGCGAGGGTGAGTAGGTAAAAAATAAGTAAAAATGTGCCATGAGTATTTTTGCCTACTAAAAAAAATGTTCTTGGTTTTCGGTCCAAATTTGCAGACTGATCTAATTGTTTGGAAAGTGGAATTAAACTAATAGACCCAAATATGCTGATGGACTGAACAAAAACATATAAAATTGTCGACTGGATGATCTAAAGTTCATTGATAAGGAGTCCTATTGCTTTTATCACAGAGCACCGCCACAAATACCATTTAATAAATTGGTTCTCCGTCTCCAACCTCAGCGGAAGTGTTTTTGTGCCACGCCGAGAATCGAACCCAAGACTTTGCGGTTTGAATCCGAATGCTTGACCACTACACCACGGTTGCAGAGATTTTAGTTACGTTTACTGCTATAGATTTACAAACACAGTGCATGCAATAGCGAGAGCAAATAAAGACTTATGCGATAATTACAACTTCAAACATAGTAAACACCATGTTGTATTTGACTTTTTGAAAACCATTAGCAAATATATAAAAGTTAGTGAAGATGACACAGTTCTTACAAAAGCTGATACATGCGGACATACAGCATTAAATTAAATTTTTTTTTTGGAAAGCACATGAATCAGTCTATAAATAAACTTTATTTAGAAAGCTCATTAAAACAATACCCCCTACGTATGAATGAAGTTCGGACCAGAAAAGATAATTTTGTTACTTCTAATATTGATATCGAGAGCCATTTAAAAGTAGTTACTGAAAACTGTATTTTATTTAAGGTTACGAGATTTTAACTATCTTTGATAAATTAAGTAGGCTGACATAAAAATAAATAGGTGAACAAACGTCAAAATATGCAAACATACTTCATAGAACTAAAATTAAACAAAAATTTTTTTTGCATTTTGAGAGAAGTTTTGTAAAACATTTCGTCGCATGAGAATTAAAGGGTTCTATCTGCATTTTTTTATGTTGTGAGAACTTAACTTTCGATATTTAATTTTAAAATGTTTTAATGCTATTATTCTGTATAGTTATAAATTACAAGTCGTTTATGTTATTATGGTTTCATTATTAAAAATATATTATTATTCATAATATTTTTAAAGTTGTTTGTTTTTATTATTAATTATTAATTAAAACTTTAATTGTTAGATTCTTTTAACATAAAAAAATGCAGATAGAACCCCATAATTCTCATGCGACGATTTGTCACTGAACATTTATCACGTAAAATCAAACTAAAAAATTTTTCAAATTTTTTTATACAAATATTTATTATCTAATTGCTTTTAATAGAAAACTCATATCAATAACAACTCTTCAAACAAAATGAATCATAAATATATGGTCAATTTAGGATGAAAGAACCATTTTTATAGCTTTTTTGCGCTGGTCTGTAAAATCTGAGTCTGTGTTTTATATAATCTATAAAATGTTGTACTTGGGAAGGAAACATTTTCAGCATATGGTTTTTGCATATTTTTTGTTCCGCTTGACGAGCTCTTTCTGATTATATAGGTTTTTTTAGTTTCCTAATTTTTTTTTTGCTGGCTCTACTAAGTTTGACGTCATGGGTCCTGGCCCCAAATGTGAAAAATTTTTCTTCTTAGTTTTAACCTAAAAACAAATTAAAAGCAATAGTTTGCCCTAACAACCTGTAAACATTTACTAACTGAGCTTTTTCCTTTTAACCTTTGATATGGAAGATGACTTCTCTACTACTTCTTATAGGTAAATTTTTAAAGAGGATAACTGTAGTTAAAAATTTGTTGAATTTATATATTAAATTGTTAATTTATTTAAAATCGTCATTCTTTAAATAAAAATTTGGTAACTCACAACGAAACATCTTTTAAGTAACCAAAAGTTAATGCCACTCATCTATTGATACTGACCTAAATTATCGACACAGTTATAATCGTAACTCAAAAGACCTTGTAATAAGAAGTCATATTTCACAACTGCAAAGGAGCACACAGATTTGTATTAGATTTTTATCCTCAATGCAAAATATTGCTGTTTAAAATTTAGATTTTTATCATTTTATTTAAATTTTCCTTGATTCAGAACTTTATTTGCAAGTTTTGAGATTTTATATAAATCTGCAGTTAAAATACTTGCCTGTTTAACTGTGCAAGTTTATAGCTGAGACTGGTTAATGAGATGAATTGTAATTTTTTGGAATATTTATTATAATCATTAATAGTAAATATTGCTTTATCACCTATTTCTCCACTTTCTGGTTCTTCAATACTCTAAACCATTTTAACCATTTTTATACTTATTTTCTGTGCTACTTAGTACTTAGTACTTATTTCTGATCTTATTATTATCCTTGTTTAGTTTTTTCATATATAATATCTAAAATACCTAAAAAACAATTATAACTAATTTTCTTTATAGTTATGCTCTACATTTACAAACCACCTTGATCTAACTTTATTTCTCCTTTGCCCCACCTCCGAATCTCTCATATATTCTAAATAATAAAAACATACTAACACATCTTATTACTCTAATCACAATTTTTGCTTTCATTACTTATAATCCCAAAATTGTATTGTTCAACAAGAATTATTAAGGGTTATAGTTACGGAAACGTTTTTGGTTTTATTTAAACTTTTCTAAATAAATTTAAGACATCGAAAACGCAGAAATGTTCCAGCTGGATGTGTTTCTACTGGAGTAAATAGATATCACCAGGGTTCTAGAGCTAATTCAAACAGCTCACCAGATTCTTGTGAAAATGATCTTGAAGAGGAGTTTGATGAGATTAATTTATATCAAAGTTTTCCAAATTTATTAAAATCTCAGCAAGGTAAAGTTATTTTTGTTTTCAATAAATTTTAATGATATTTTAGTTTTTTATTGCTAAGTAAATCTTTTGATTTTTGGTTTCAGCTCAATATAGAACACAAGTAACTAGTATTGATGCAACAAATGGGTCACTATTTAGTCCATTAATTATGGCACCTCTTACAACTACCTTAAAGCTGACTGGGACTCTTTCTGTGATTTTCTTCTTGATGGTCCTTGGGTAGAAATCTTTCGTCTTCCTGTTGACAAATGTGCTTCTCACATATCTTTGTGGATTCAAGCTGGCATGGAATCATTTACTCCCTCACGACAATTCCAGGTCAAGCCTCACTCTCCTCACGTTGTGTGCTGGTTTTCCTCACATTGTGCTGCTGCAATTGCCAACAAAACTGTTACTTCCATATCTATCAGCAAAACAATTCTTCAGAAAGCAGACATGTCATGAAATCTTGTATTTCATCACAAAATTTAGGCTCTCGTGACTTCTGGAGAATCTTTAATAGTATCAATAATAAGGGTAAATCTGTAATTCCACCACTCTTGTATGGTTCAGACTTGGTCACCTCACCTAAAGACAAAACTGAATTGTTTGCTAAGAACTTTTCATTAATATGATCTCTTGATTCCACTAGTTGCGTTCTACCTGATTTAGCTGTCAAACAGGTTGATCTATTGCTTGACATTTTATCCATCCAGCTTCTGTTTCAAAAGTGATTTCCGCTTAGACTCTACTGCTTGTGGCTTGGACAACATACCTGTTATAGTCTTACAGAAGTATTCTCCAGAGCTGTCATCTATACTTTCAAAATTATTTAACAAGTGCTTATCAGAGTCTTGTTTTCCAGCCTGCTGAAAAGCCGCATCTTTTATCTTTATTTTTGAAAATTCTGGAGAGCGATCTGATTTGTCCAACTACCGTCCCGTTTGTCTTCTTCCTATCATAAGCAAGGTTTTTGAATCTTTAATTAAAAAACACTTAATTTCTCATCTTGAATCTAATTTAACTTATTTTCTGATCATCAATATGGATTTCAATCTTCTCGTTCTACAGCTGATTTGCAAACAGTAATAACCGATAGGTTTTATCCTGCACTAGATAAAGGTGGAGAGGTTAAGGCCATTGCTCCTGGCATTTCTAAAGCATATGATAAAGTTTGGTATGCTGGTCTTCTCCATAAGCTTTCTTTTTACAGTGTATCTGGTAACATCTTTAAGATTATTGAATCCATCCTTTCCAATCGTAGTATAAAAGTTGTCTTTGATGGACAGCACTCTTCTTCTTATTCTGTAACTTCAAGGGTTCCTCAAGGATCAATCCTTGGTCATATACTATTTTTAATTTACATTGACGATCTTCCAGACATTCTCACATCTAAGGTGGCTCTTTATATTGTTTTAGATTAACAAGTTGTGTTAATCTAAAAGAACTAAAAATTAGCATATGCTTAATTAATTTTTTTGGAAAAAAATTTCTTTGAACAGAATTAACTACTTTTTTTTTTAATTTAATTTTTGATTTAATAATCTGGTTTTCAATAATCACTGGTTTAATGTTTGGAATAGAAAGTTTCTACTTTTAAAATTATTCAAGAAACAAAAAATAGTTGAACTATTTAAATAAAACTTTCTTCACTTGCACTATGTTCTAAATCTGATAGTCACCTGGAATTTCTAATTCTAATCAATTGCAAAGGTTTTCTGGTATAAAATATTTTACATAATCTGGTATGATATTTTTTAAGTTAGGAGCACTTAGGTGCTCCACCTCTTATGTGACCTCCAATAATTTTTGAGATGACTAAAGAATTTCTCCACATCACTATCTACCTGAAGGTGAACTTAATTGAAATCTATTTTCTCTGGTGTAGTTGGCTGATTAAGTGGTGTAATTATGAATGTTAACCCGTATCTTGAGTCTAAAAAATATATTAAAAATATGATCCTGTTTTATGCTGTTATATTATTATTGTAACATGATAAATTGATAATATTATACAAAAAAATGTAACAATATTATTATTATATTATGCAATGTTTTATTAGTATAATTTATAATAACATAACATCATAATAATTAAGGTGTTGTTAAGTTAATAAGATGTTAAATTATTATAATGCATTTATATTTGTGTTAATATCTATAATTATTGTTAACTTTATTATAATATATACAATTTATATGCATAAATTGTATATATTACAATAAGATTCTATATCTGACAATAAAGCTATATGAATCATAATATTACACCATTTTTATTATTTATTATTTATAAGTTTTGTTAAATGCAACGGCGCAAGTTTCGTGAAAATGAATTTCACAGTTTTGAACTTAAATCAAACTTACGCAATAAAAAAGTTTGGTGAAGGCTTTACCCCCAAGGCTTTACCATACACAGATCATGAGACTGGATTAATGAGTATTGGTCTTTGCCTTTGATGTTAATGAGAAAAAAAAAAGGTTATGTAAGTGTACCCCCTTACCTATATTTTTTGACTCCAATGTCAAAATAATGTTAAAGTGTTCTAATGGTTTTGCTTTTTTATATAGGTTACTGGTTAGAAAATTAACTGATAAAGTTTGTTTTTTATTTATAAAGTAATTATCTATTTAACTTATTTAGGAAGAAATTTAGTATATAAATCTGTATTAAATGAATTTCAACCAGCCTCTATTCAATCAAGTCCTTCTTTATACCATTTAGTTGCTTATGTCATCCAACATAAACCACAGCAGCAACAACCACTACCACTTACCACTTTACAAAACTTTGGTTATAAACAAAATGTAAGTTGTTTTTTAAATTGTCGATATTTATAAACACAAAATTTTTGTTATTTTGTACAGTTGTTATGCAGTGATCATTTTAGCTTAAAACACTGTTCAAAGATTCCAACCTAACTTTTTTCTTTTTTTTTTACAGCTCTCAATAGATTTTGGTTACTTTTCTGACCTATGTTCTCCTCGATCAAGTGGATTAAGCAGTATGTCACAAACATCACCACAATTAGATGAAAATATATGGGGGGATTCATTGATATGGGCTGCTCCATCGGTAATTTCAAAGAAATAAGATAATCTGCATAAATACAAATTTTTTGCAAAACTTTATTTAAAGGGATCCCAAACCTCTGAGATATGTTGTGTCATGTTAAAGAGAGTGATTTAAAAAAATGTTTGGGCTAAATTTTTTTGATTAAAACAAAATAATAAGTGCATTGCCAAGGAGACCTATCTTTTTTTTTTTAAAGCCAAAATGCGCCTTTTTCGATTTAGAAGAGTTTCAATACATGACATCATTGATTTTTTTGTTTGCATAAGAGATCGATTATGTAAACAAACAAAAAAGTCAATGATGTCATGTACTAAGACTCTTTGGAATAAAATGCGCTTAAATAAATTATCAAATCTTAGATTGTGACATATATTATGCTGACTATTAAGCCTACAATAAAACGAAAAAGGCGCACTTTGGCTTAAAAAAAAATAAGTTAGATTTTCTTGGCAATGCATTTATTCTTTTGTTTTAATCAAAAAAGTTTAGCCCAAACATTTTTTAAATCATTCTCTTTAACATGAACATATCTCAGCGGTTTGGGAATCTCTTTTGAAAAAATATGATGTATGTATTTTTATTATTTTGTGAAAGTATATGTTTTTTTTTTCTCTTGTTTTCTTCTATATAATTTGCCTACCCAAGGCTGAGAAGGCTACTACAGATGAGGAGGCTACTTGTGGTTATAACCCTCTCTCAACTCTATAACTCCGAAACACGAACCTTGATGAACAAGGTCGCTGCGCGGAGAAACAAGTTGAGCGCGGTACTACCAGGGACGTGGTGGGAATCGAACTCGGAACCTCTCACTTATAAAGCAAGCGCTCTACCACTACACCACTATCGCTTTTGATAAGTGTAGCATGTAGCTAAGATTATATATAATAATATATAATCTTAGCTACACGAAAACGTTAAATCACTTAGTTTATAAGCAAGAAATTCTTAGTTTGATACTTACCCTGTTCCAGGTAGCCCTCAACTCTTTCTCCGGTTAGCGACTTTGTTTGTCAAGACATATATATTAGAGTTGAACAGTTGAGAGACAACAATTAAAAATGTATGTTCATTTGGCCCGCTCATTCTTAGGAAAGTAAATACAATTTTAAAAAATAGCATCATTGCACAAAGAGCAAATATTTGGGCAGGTGAGGCTTTATAGCCATGTTGATGGCAGCTTAAGTTTAAGAGCTTGATTTTTCTTAAGTTAAGCAACTTTTTAGTAAAGCAAAGTCAATAAATAGCTAAAAAAAATTTTTTTTTTGGTTTTGTTTCTATTGCCTAATTTGTTTTTTTAAAAATTATAACCAATCAAGTGAAGAAAAGGTTTAATCAAATGCTTTCTTTATTTGTTTGGTTAGTTTTTTGTATCATCTGATTATTGCTCTGATTATGTTGCTAGTAAGAATAGATCATACTAGTAACACCAACTTAAAATATTTAAAAAGAATCTTAGTCTATCATGTTGATTGTAATACTTTTTTGTTCTAATGAAGGATCTATTAAAAAAAATTATTTTTCTTTTAAATAAGATAAGATTTAATAAAACAAGAATCTACTTTCTCGTCTCAACAACAACTGATTTATAGATAATATTTACCAATCTGTCATGGCTACTTTAAAAAAAAATACTTGTAGCGAATTTAACTTCTCAAACATTTGTCATCCAGTGGAATTACATGCAAATAAATTTCTAAACTATGAAGAGGTTTATGAAGAACTATAAAGAATAGGTTAAGCCCATGTTTAAATCTGTGTTTAATTCAATTCCTACAGTAAGACTTTACATAGTTGTCCTATTGTCTTAGATACCATGACAATTAACTTATGAAATTCTTCAAGTGTGATAAAGATAAAGTTTAAAATGAGTTAAAGATATTTAAAAAAATCATTGTTGTTGTTTGATCAGTGTAACATTAGACTGCAAATGTAAAATTGATACTGAAATTTATAAATGCAAGTGTTCTGTTTCATTTTATGTGTAAGTGCGAAAAAAAGAAACTCAACATAAAAAAACTTAACCTGCCTCAAATAATTACAAGATGAATTCCAAACTTGAAAGGGTACTTTGTTTTATTTTTCAACTTTTAAAATTTTTTCACTGTATAAAAATAGATACTGGATTTTAAAAACAAAATTGAAAACAATTTTTAATTTGCAATAATAAACAATTTTACTCTTTTTTTTTTTAATTGTTTCTAATTTTTTAAATTCTTTATCTAATATTGCTTTATCAGTAGTATTATTATTGCTGAATTCTAGTAATTCAAATCGTTTATAGAATAAGTGCATGTCTGTTTTTTTTAATGTCTGTTACAATATGCGTATTATATAATTTTTAGATTGATAATAAAAAGTATTCTATGATGGAAGAATGGAGTGGTGACTTTAATAACAATCGCTCAAAATCAGCTGTACGCCCTCCACCTGGTTTTAATCAATTCTCTGATGAATAAAGTTTTAAATTTTTGTAAGTAATTTTTATCAATGTCTAATAATTGTGTCTTTGTATTTAAATAATCCATCCAATATGCAATTGATCAATTTTTAAATTACATACATTTACCTAATTATCTACCTGGCAAGATGTCTAGACTAAACATTATATGCTATTGAAAGTTTAGTATTAGTTAAAAGTTTTTAGATACTATGTTAAAAGAAATAAACTTTAAGATAGTAAACTTTTGGTATAAGCAAATCTACCGAGTAAAACATTGACTGGGTCAGGTTTACATTGAGTAAACCCAATTTTTTTATGCTTTTTAGGTGAAGTATTTGTATTGTGGGACATTCATTTATTGGTGCTTACAATTTAGTGAACTCAAGAGCTATTATCAAGTAACTAGATAGGGCACAGTAGTTAAATTTTAAAATAGCAATTCTGCTTGTCTATTCCAAACAAAGATTTTAGCATATATATACAAAATATGCATTTTAGCATATATACAAAAAGTGAGACATTATAGAGTCAAATTTATAACAATATTTTATCTTTTTATTTCAGTGAAGTTGGTTGAATGGAATATCGAAAAGTATGAAATATTTAATATGACCTGTTTCAGGGTGTGTGTTTTAAAAGTTATTTTTAATAATGTTGTAAAAGTTATTTTTATAATATTTTGCTTCATTTGGGTAGCTGACCATTTTTTTCGTACAATTACGTACCACACGTTTAATATTTTTTAGTACAAACATATTTTGTAAATACTCTTATTGTCAGACGAGAACCAAGAGGCCGTATGACCATTTTTTGTGTTTCCGAGAAAATCATGTTTTAAAATTTAATTTTTAAAGACTTTTTGCCAGAATGTCCGACTAATTTTTAGATATTTCTAAAAGTTGTATCATTCTTCAGATTAAATTTATTGGACAAACACCCCATTGATTGTTGAATATTGATTAATAATAATAATAAACAGAAAAAAACAAAATGAGGACATACGGCCTCCTGATATTCGTCTAAGTTTTTTTCCCCAATGTTTTGTTTTTAATTTTTTTATTTTTTAAAAAAACGGTTAAAAAAAACGCAGCGGTGAGGTGTACGCTTTTTGCAAGATTTTTTAAACTTGACTATAGTCAAGGTTTAAATAGCGTACGCCTCACCGTTGCATTTTCTTTACCCTTGGTAATATGTATTGTTAGGTTTTTAACTATTCTTTTTTTTAACTATTTTTCGTTTTTTATGGAGATTTTTAAAGTAAAAATTTCTGTCAAAAGTTTTTTTACTTTTTAGTTTACAAATGGAATTATAAAAAATTTTTAGTAGGATTCTTTTTTGCAATGTTTTTTTTTGCTTTATAAAGAATTTAAACTCTTATAAACTTATATCCTAAGTTGAATCTTAGCACGAGCTTTATATTTGTATTTTTTCTTCTAATTGTTTTACGTTAGTGAATTTGTCAGAAATAAAAAATTTACCTTTCTCGATTTTAATTGTAATACGAAACTGTTAATGTTTTTGTAATATCTTATGATCTTGTTTTATAATCTAAAATAGCATTGTGTCTTAATGGAGCTTTTGTCGTGTTTTTTGTTGTTGTGTGTATCCTTGTCAGTTTTTTAGATTAGGTTACACGACCACGATATAACAATATTTTTTTAACATAAATGTACATATCACTGTTGGTAACTCCGTTTTAAGCAGTCTGAAAAGATTTCTGCTTTTTTCAACTTACAGGCACATTTTCATCCATGTACCAAGGGCGTATTTGAGTTGAGACCAATTCGAAACGAATTTTTCTTCTATACTAACTAAAAATTATTTACAGTAGAGTACCTATAGCTTTGTTTCTGTTACGCGTAAATATATAAAAATAAAAGTATCAAATTGAATTAAATTAAATATTTATTTAACATTTGTTAAATAAATATTTGTCGACAAATAGAAAATTTGTCGATTATATCATAAATGGATATGGTATGCCTTTGAACATGCAGCAAAGCCAAACCCATTAATCAATTTTAGCCTATACTCGATCTTAACCATGTTTTCAATCTACAAAAATATGTTTTAGGCCAATATTAGCAAGTAATAGAAAAATATGAAAAAATATGCATGCATTTGTGCATAAATTAGTAAAATGATTAAGGACTTATATAGCTTAACTTATATAACTTATATAACGGCGTAGCCCTTTTTTTCCACCTTTATCAGAAAATAACGCGGAGTATTTAGAAAACAATCAGTTCTTTTTCAGAATAAGTAAGCCACTTATGTTTTTCAAAGTGCAATCGTTTTAGGAATCTCTTCTTTACTTTTTATATGTGTACCGAAAACGGGTAGACAAAATTATCGCTAGGAATATTAGTCATCTCTATCAGTTTATATTTATCAGTAATTTTATTTGAATTTGATACTGTTTCCTTTTTTAATACAAAGTATCCAACGTCGGTAGTAAGTTCATTACACACATTCATTGATGTACTTACAATAAATAGTTAACTATTCTGATCTTAAATTGCTTTTAGACACGGAGGTAGATCTGGAAAATTTGATAGTTTTTTGATATTGACATTTGATTTACTCGAATTCGGAAAAATTTCATTAGTAATTTCTTTTTTCGCATTGCATTTACTTATATTACCATTAATAAACTTTTATTACAATTAAATATAAACTCAAAACAAAATGCAAAATATAATAAAGTTTTGTAATAAATAATAATACAATTTACATTTAGTCATTATCACTACCTACTCTATATCATGGCCAAATATTTAGTATAAGTTAATTGGTAATACCACAGATAATATGATACTACTCTCGAGTCCTTAATACAAAGGAGGGGGAGGAGGGCATAGTGCAACAGTGCAAGCATAAAATTCTTATTAAGTATGATATCATTACGATTTACGATCTTTATCAAACGAACAATTTTTTAAATAGATTATTAGTTGATGTATTATTTAGAAAAAATTTCGAGCCTAGGGTGGGATGGGGGGAGGGGGCATGCGCCCTTCGTTGGTTTAAGAATATTTTTGTAGAAATCTTATAAACGGTAGTTTTGTTATACTGTGAAAAACATGCTACAAAAATCTGTTGTTTTTTTTCCTTTTTGTCAAGTTACTTTTTACACATCCTTACTTTGACAAGACAGACTAATAACGTACAACATCCAGATTTTTCTTATCCTCCAAAACTTTTTTATTTTTTATTTTAAGGAATTCTTATCGGCTTTAAAAGATAGTTCATATTGAGTTTTTCCTCACGTGATTGCATTTTTTTGTCTTTCGCTTAAAATCTGCGCAGACTAATTTGGATATACAATTTAGAATTGGGCATAATTTATTGCGGAAAATAGTTGAGCGCTTTTGTTTTCATGTTTATTGTAAACTGGCGGTAACTGTCTTTGGCAATTTAGAAACGACAATTTATCATATGTAAATATAATTGTACAATTATTGATGACAGCTTCAACTTCAGCTAAAGTAGTTTGTAGGTAAGGCGTGCATTTGCAATTACTTTGCGGAGACAACGTATTGTCAAAGCAACAAGTGTTTCAAAGAATCCTCCCCACCACGGTGCAGCAGCAGGGTTGAAATGCCATGATATGCCACAAGATGCGATAAAATCTTGAGTGAATTTAGAGATAAAATGTGAGCCGTTGTTCGAAATGATTTCCACAGGTGCTCCTCGTTTTGCTGTAAATCTTCGCAAAATACGAACACACGATTCAGCTAACAAATCAGGAACCAGATCTAAAGAAAAAGAGCGTGTAAAACAACATGTATATAGAAAAATTCAAGTTTTATATACAATACTGCCCTAACATACATTTTTAATGTATAAAGGGCCTTCATAGTCCACACCTGTAAATTTAAAAGCGTGGTTATCATTAAGTCTGCTTAAGGGTAAAGGGGTTGCTTTGGGGTAAGGGTAAGGCAGCCCCTCAAAACGTTTGCAAAAGTGACATTTTCGAATAAGTGTTTTGATGTAATTTCTTGCTTTTGGTATCCAAAACATGCTGCGTAGTTGGTTCAATGTTTCTTTTACTCCATTGTGCATTACTATCGAGTGATGAAAATAAATAACTAAATCAGTATATTTGCAATCCCGTGGTAAGAAGACAGGATATTTCATGTCAAATGAGATTGGAGCGCAACATGTAATAAGCAATAATATAAAAATGATTATTTTAACAATTTTTAGATGTCGAATTTTTATATTTTATTTATTCAAATAATTTGTGCACATATTTTTACACACATACATTTAAAAATATAAATACAACACAAGCTTACATAAACATACAAGCATATATATTTTTTAATTATTTGTTTCTTAAAATATTCCTCAAATTTAAACTACATTGTTTAGACAACTTAAATTTCTCTTAAGTTTCAACGACAGACAGCTTTGTACTCAGCTGTAAGTTAGTAAAAATTGAAAATATAGACAAAATTGAAACAGAAATAATAATAGTTTAAATATCAATTAAAAAAAACATTTGAAAAAATGTTACTTTTTCGTTTTTTATGGGTAATGCCATTTACTTATTTAAAGAATGAAAATATTTAAATTGTCCATGGATAACAAAAGAAATAAGAAAATCCTCAAAACAAAAACAAAAACTATAAGTAAAATACTTAAAAAATAGAAGCGAAGCGAACCTATCCATCTACAAGCAATACAAAAACCTATTGAAAAAAAAAAAAAACACAAAATTTTATATTATTCTAATCATTCTAATGTCTTTTTTAATCACCTAATGGTGACTTAAAAAAGACATGGGACATTATAAAGGAAATAAGTGGTAAAAGTAAATCTAATATTAACAAAATGCCTTCTAGAGTAATAATTAATGAAAGTGAATCAGACAACAAGCGAGATATTTCCAATGAATTTAACAAATACTTTGCCAACAATGGCGCTGATCTTGCATCGAAAATTCGATGCCGAAATAATACATTTAAAAATTACTTATTATAAGCAGGAGATCCAGGTTCGAAACGAGCTCTGGACATATTTTCGCGTCACGGTAAGGAAGGAGGCGTGAACTTCCTGGTTAAATGCACTTCCGCGGTGCTCTGTGACAAGACCGTTAGGACTTCTTGGGGCACCTAAAAATAAATTAAAAAAAAAAAAAAAAAAAAGGAGATACTGATCCAATTTACCAAGTATTTAAATTATATCAATAAAATCAGGAGAAACCAATTCTTTAAACAATTATAGACCAATCTCTATCCTTTTAGTATTCTCAAAACTTCGAGATCGAATAATCTATAATAAATTAAATGAATATTTAAAAACTAACAAAATTATCAATAAAGGTCAATATGGTTTTCAAAAGCTACACTCAACTGAGCAAGCAATTCTTGACCTCTCAATTAGGATGAGTTGATCATTTAAAAAAAAAAATTCACATTAGGGATTTTTATTGATTTGTCAAAGGCATTTGACACCGTCAACCATGAGATTTTACTAACAAAAATGAAAAACTATGGTATAAAAAATCAAGATTTAAATTGGTTTAAAAACTACCTTAATAACAGACAACAGTGTGTTATTATAGATAGAAAAAGCAACTCAAATTTACTAAAAACAAAGTGTGGTGTACCCCAAGGTTCCATTCTTGCTCCTCTTTTGTTTCTTATTTATATAAACGATTTTTCAAATATCTTTAAAACTATTATGTTTGCCGACGATACAAACTTATTTTACTCGTCAAAGACAATCGAAGACCTCTATGGAAAAACAAATGCTGAACTAAAAAAAGTTAATATATGGTTCAAATCAAATAAACTGTCACTCAATATAGAAAAAACTAAGTATATAGTATTTTACTCTAATCAACAAATTAAAAAAATACCCCTGAACCTACCAACAATAAATATAGAAAACATAACCATCAAAAAAGCTATAATTGATGAACACATCTCCTGGAAACCCCACATAAACTACACAAACACAAAAATATCAAAGAACATAGGTTTACTTTACAAGGCAAGACCATTTTTGTCACAAAAAAGTCTAAAACTTATCTACTTTTCATTCATACATAGCTATCTCATGTATGCAAATATAGCATGGGGCAGTACCCACAAATCTAAATTACAACCACTTTACTTACGTCAAAATAACGCTTCAAGACTAGCATACAACAAAAACAAATTTACTCAAGCTCAACCCTTACTGGAACAAATGAACGCACTAAATATATTTAAAATAAATATTTCTCAAAACTTACTTTTCATGTTTAAATATAAACTAAGTCTGGTTCAAGAACATTTTACAGCACACTTTTTTAAAAACAATATAAATAAATACAATACAAGAGCATCAGGCAACTTTAAGGTACCTTTTGAAACAACAAGACTCTCAAAATTCTCAATTACATATCGTGGTCCCTATTTATTTAACAAATTAGTTTCCAGAAACGAATCACTATTAAACTTAAACAACAAACACTCTCTGAAAAAAAAGCTAAAAACTACAATAATCAAATTAAACAACTGTAAAGAATTTTTTTAAATTTGAATAAATAAATAAATGTAACTTAACTTTTATTACAAATCGATAAAAAAATATAATAATAATAACAAGGTATATATGTAACACATACATATAGACAACGTATGCAACTGATTTTTTATGTGTATTACACGTCTAAGAAAAAGGTACTCGATGACAAGACTGACTTAAGTCTTCTGCGAGCTTCCTATAACTACAAATAAGTAATTCTTTTTATCAATCTTACACAAATTTCGTTGTTATTATATTTATACACTAACATTTATTTGAAATGCGGTAAATAAACTTATAGTGAAACATCTAAACTCTCCTGCAAAAAATTAGCAGATTTATTTTTATTTATTGTATTTTTTATTTTAATTGGAGTAATATAGAGATATATTTCTCAGATTATTTTTTCATACACGTTATTATATTGTTGTAATTGGTATTTATTTTATTCATGTCTCGGAATTGTAAGCAACTATATTTTTATTTACCTCGTATATTTCGAACTTTATATTTATGATTTAAATTTGTAAATCTTTACTGCCAATCAGTGATTGGTTACTTGTAATTACTTTGTAGTTGTAAAATAAACATGTATATAAAAAAAAAAAAAAATACATAAAGTTTGAGGCAATTTTTACAACCAGTCCTTTTCTGATGTTATCCATTTTTTTAGATCAGGATTGTGTATTTTTATTTTGTTACAACCACAAGGAAGATCACTAACAGCATATATATATATGTGTGTGTATATATATATATATATATATATATATATATATATATATATATATGTGTGTGTGTATATATATATATATATATATATATAT